>NC_056731.1:1706019444-1706209444 GCF_019279795.1 Protopterus annectens
TGCACTCACCAGACACAATGCCAGTGATATATCTGACACAAGACCTGTGTGGTGGACAGACAAAACATAACAGGCAATCCTCTGGCCATCGTGTGGATAGGTCCACAGTTGAGAGTGATGGAGACAGACTGCATTCTATGCCAAACTAGTATGTACACACAAACCCTGTAACACTGGTGGTATACAATGCATATAACAACACTACTCACACTGTCTGTAGGTCTGGAACCATATACAAATATGTAGCTGGCCTGACGTAAGAGGTATTGCTACCTGTTGTCTGTAACACTACTGCCACACACAGGAAGGATGTCCTCCATACAGGAAAGGTAAAGGGACTACACCCACATGATATAGGAATTTATAGTAGTGGGTTGCCATGATAGTTGTAATTAAAAGTACTACACAGCAGGCTGCATGCAGGTAGCAAGTGGTTGACACTGACTGGTGTAGAGGCCATCACCTGATCATGTGCATCACCTACAAAATCCATGCTGCAATCTGTTCAAAGCAGCTCAATCCATTTAGTGGAGAGATACTGAGATAGAGATAGATAGATAGAGAGATAGAGAGAGAGAGAGAAAGAAAAAACAAAAAAAAAAAGCAAATATAACAACAACAAAAAAAAAAACACACACATCCATCCAGCCATCAACACAGCAAACTGTATGGGATAGATTATGTGGAATGATTTATATGTGCCATCAGGTGTTACTGTTGTAATGATGTCCAGCTGAACAACTGCTATGGACAATAGTGTCTGTCCCTGTGGGCAGTTGGTCATATCTGTCAACTGTGCAGATCACCACTGACTGACAAGATGTAAGCCATCATAGTGAGTGTTGTGTAATGCAAGGCATGTACATTAGTGTGGCCAATAGCTGGTGGTGAAAGTAATGCCGTTAAGATGAGCACGTGGGTTCCAGAGCCCACCACTTGCAGGACAGTCATGTTAACATGTAATGTAGCATGCACAAATGCCATAGGTGTGTAATAGGTTTACCTGCAATCTATCCCTATATACACCCCCTAATGTTAGGCTGTGTCCACATGTGGTGTGGCACCTGTCTGTGTTGTAGCAAGGCAGAACAGTGCAGTTGTGCAGGAAAGAGAGTTAGAGAATGTGGACCTGATGTCTGAATGCACCCTATATATATATATATATATATATATATATATATATATATATATATATATCTACACATGTATGTCTACAGATATACAGACACCTATATGTGTATGTATATATATATATATATATATATATATATATATATATATATATATATATATATACATATGTATATATTACACAACTCATAATATATATCTACACATATATAGAAATATATATATATATATATATAGATAGATAGATAGATATGTGTGTGTGTGTGTGTGTGTGTGTGTGTGTGTGTGTGTGTGTGTGTGTGTGTGTGTGTGTGTGTCTGTGTGTGTGTATGTCTGCATGTAATAATGGCCACAGAGGAAAAAAACGCACTCTCCAAAGGCAAGAATATAGCATGAACTACAAAATGAAATGGCACCTAACCTAAGTGTCATGTTTAATCATAGCCTCACCTGAGGCTTCATGCCCACTGAGTGACACACAGTTATAATTATCCCACTCAACAAGGGGGGATCCATCTTGAATCCCAGGAACTATTGCCCCATCAGTCTGACGAGCCTGATCTGCAAGGCCATGGAATGTATTATCATGGAACTTGATAACCTTCAAACACTGAACTCCACGTGATTTGGGTTTGTGAAGGGCTGATCTTGTCTCCTGAACCTGACTGACTTCTTTGAATCAGTCTCCAGAGCCATGGACAAGGGTAAGGTGGTCCACACAGCTTATCTGGACCTTGCCAAGGCCTTTGATACCATCACCCATTCTAGAATCATAGATAAACTTACTAAGCTGGGCATTAATCCCTATATCACTCGGGGTGCCAACTGGCTTACTGACAGAACCCACAGTGTAAAAGTAGCCGACTCCAAATCCAGCTCCAGACAAGTGACAAGTTGAGTACCTCAGGGTTCAGTCCTGGGACCGCTCTTGTTTGGTATCTACTTCTCTGAAGTACAGGCCAACACTAAGGGACTCTGGCTAATAAAGTTCACAGATGACTGCAAACTGGGAGCCATTACTGAATCCCCAAATTATGTGGATATTCTACAAAAGGGCCTTACAGAAACAGATGCTTGGTGCCAGAGCCATGGGCTTAAGCTCAATGCCAAGAAATGCACAGTTATCCCCTTTGGGAAAAAAACATGTACCCGTGAATAACCACATAGGTGGCAGTACACTAAACACCGAAAGTGTGATAAGAGACTTAAGGACACAGGTGGACAGTGGTCTCACCTTCGATGACCACATTGTCACAACATCAGGAAATCCTTTTATGTGGCACACCTCATCACTAAGGACTTTCCATCCAGAAAAAAGGAGGTCATTGTTTCACTGTACTCATCCGTCATTAGACTTACTATAGAATACAATGCCCCTTTTGGTATGTACCTCTCAAGACATTTGCACATCTGGAAAGGCCACAGAAATACCTCACTAAAAGAATCACAGGCCTAAAGCAGATGCCCTATACTGACCATCTAAAAAACTTCACCTATACTCTGTTGAATATCATCTACTCAGAGGTGATCTCTGCTTAACATACAAGGCCATGTCAAACCCAGAGCTGCTGGCCATGCTATTCTTAAAGAGATCCCAATCCCTCAGAGACACACGCTCCAGGGATCCAAACCTTGTCATCACAATGAACAAAACATGCTTGAGAGATAGATTCCTGACCCAGAGACTCCCCAGACTCTGGAATAGACTGCACATACATGTCAAGCAGACCGCCTCTTTGGCCATCTTAAAAAGAACCTTGATGATTGGATGGGAGATAGGACATTCACCCCGGGGATCATGTCAGTCACCCTGCTAAACAGGGGTCCAGGGAAGTAAATACTGTGGGAAGAAATAGCCAGGGAATTGTTATGGCTAGGCTTGTATAGGACTTAAGGCCGATAGCCTAGTACCAACCTATATACATGTTCCCTACATTTGAATGACAGTGCTGCATGATATGTGAGAGAGAACATCACACATATCAATACACACACATATATATATACAGCAGTAAGTGTGTGCAAAATGGACGGTTATGTCAGGTGTGAACCCCATGTTGGGAACACATTGCCCTTGTTTGTGAAGGTGGGATTGGTAATTTGGGGAAGGATAGCAGGTATATTTCTGGAGGAAGGTTGCGTTGGTAGATAGAGAAGACAGCCTACAGATGCAGTATATGACACGTGGTGGGTAAACATCCTGGCTGGGGAGTGTCGTCTGCGATGTGGAAGCCCATGAGCCCCCATATGGAAACAATGGGACCAAGGATCCTACCCATGGGCAGTCAAAATATCAGCTTCATGGCCCTGAAGGTGCCTGGGCTGGGAGCTGAGCAGGAGGAGCATAAAGAAGACCCTGTGATTGTGTACTGAGGGCCTCAAGCAGCTGTAGTACATTCCCCAAGTCTCTGTGGAGATCATATGCACCAGACCCTGGACCTGACTTCAGGTGAAAGGATCCTGTCTGTCTGTGCTCCCGGGGGGTGAAAACCATCCCCTGAGGTGGTTCCAACTGAAGGTAGTGCAGGACCAGTAGATGAGGAGGCCCCAGGGTGGGTCCCACATGTGATGTGGCCTAGTAACATGGTCAGATGAGGTGAGAGAGGTGGTTCTGCTGGCAACTGTTCCCCAAACATGCTATTGTGTCACTGTTATAGAACATATGTGGGTAGTAATAGTCCACACATTCACGGATCATGTCCAACAGCATCCATAGATATCATCATTAACACAAAACAACAGATCTGCAGCAATCACATAGCAAACAGAAAACATGTATACATGGAACCATAGTGGCCCTTACAATGACATGCAAGTGGCATTGTTCATAGCAGGCCACCAATGACAGTGTTCCCACAGGGAACATGACTACAAACACATAGCACAAAATGTTGTGCAATATGATATATGTCCCAACAGTAGGTATTCTGTAGACATACATGTTGAGTTGTGTGATCAGATTGTTGTTGCAGATATGTTGGGGGGAGACAGAGATGTGTATTAACAACTATGATACCTTACAGTATGAGGTCATCAGACCTGTTTCCATCTTTATGTCTTTCCATGCAATATGTCCAGGGAGCTGTTGCCCATTTATACAGCCGAGGAGAATGATGTCATCATCTCACACTTGGTGCAGCACTACCAGATGTTGTTCTGCCAAACAGTCCATGATCTGCAGGAGCAGACCACCCTGTGGAACGATCTTGTCCACAGGGTAAATGATGTTGGCCTGCATAACCGCAGTTAAGAGCAGGTATGGCATCAATGCACTGATCTACTTCTCCATGCCGGTCTGCGTGCTGTTGCAGTCATGGGGGACCAGCTTGCAACAGGTGAGGGTCATACCATCCAGCCCCCCGACACATGTTTAGGAGCTCCTTGCCAGCCTCGGGCACCTGCCCACCCGCACACACAACACCTGGCGGAGATCATAGTGGAGGTGGGTGCTACCCAAACAATGGCAGAGGAGCATGCAGGTAAGGCCACAGGGCACATCAGTAGGCCACTGTTGTGTATCCATCCACATCTGTACAGTTAGATCATGCATATGTGAGATGAAATATATATAGTCTTTTGCTGCATAGTAGTAATAAACAGATGTGCATAATCTGTAGTATTGTGGGCTTGTAGTGTTGATGTACATTAATGCTGCACCCACCCTGTACCAATGCCACAGCTGTGGCTACTGACATCACATCTCTCACACACTTATGTAGGTCTCTCTGGTATACCTCAAGGGCAGCAGTCTGTAGCTGGTGAGTATGGTGATTGTTCAGGTTTGCCAATACACCGGTCATGTTATGGCCATGGTATATTCCATGCACACAAATAAGACAAGTACCCATAATGCATGCTGTACATGTTCACGTATTGTTGCTGTTAACTGCACTGCATCACAGTGGTCACCATGATGGTGTATCTGAAGGGTATGTCAGATTCCTGCAATGTAAATGACATACTGTCATTGCAAAATGTGTGCACAGAGATGAACATAATGGTGTGACAAATTGTCTACAGTAGGGACATGTGTGAAACATCACCCTTATACAGTGCTACAGCAGTGTATATACCAGTATTATAATGGGAACTGTTACAGATCTACACTACGGCATATCACAATACTGCGGTCCACAACCCTTACAACCTGCAATATGTTCCTAACATGAGCAATGAGTGTTTAATATGGAATGATATGTTAGGACTGCAAATATGGGGAATACATACCATCACAAACACTGGAAGCATATATGGGCACACACTGCCGATAAAAGATAGTGGAAGCAGCTGTTGAGGTACTGACAGCATGCTTTCTTCATGAGAATACACCTTCCAGCAAGTACACATCCCCAATGTCACACCAGGAAATTGTCTGCTGTCCAAGATGTTTGGCCATCAAATATGCCCACTTACCTGCAACAGAGGCAGCTGTGGCTTGCACACATCTTACATCCCATGGCATGGACCCCATACCCAACAGGTAGCACCCAGGAGCTGGACATGTAGCCATACCTCACCACTGCATATACCATGGCAAACAGTGCAGGCACTCATGTATGTGGTGAGGATGTATGGGACAGGATTAATGGAGAAAATAAACTATGAAAATAAACATATGGCCATCCAAGACAGATGATGTCACATGTACCAAACCAGTCATGCAGGCTTCCTAGTAACATGCCAAAACACTGAGGGAGTTGCAGGAATGTCTAGCAAGTACAAGTTGTGCAATACCCGTGTCAGCAATTGCTTGAACACTGCATACATGTGGCCCATGGGTTAGGGTAATCAGATGGGATAGTTGTACCACAGGAAACAGCAGCCAGGCCTCTCTTCAGGTAGCGTATGCATAACAGAAAAGGTCCCCAAAAGGCATGTGTTGCAATGTGTACTGATGTACCAAGACCACGTTGGAAACCTACAGACAGTATCAAGTAAGATACATGTGCTGCACAACCAACACCTCACCCCACCTCAGGACCACCATCCTCATCTGCACCTGTATGTTTGCCATTCATTAGCTGGAACTAGGCTGGTACACATGGTGTTCAGTGTTTGGGACACTGCAAAAAGACACATGTGTAGGCCATAGTTGTCTAGCATCTGCAAAAAGGCTGAGGGTGGGGAGGGGGTGTCATCATGACACAACAATGCACTGCAGCAGGGATCCAAAGGATGCTATGAATGGCTGTATCTGCACATAGTCAGAGTCAGGAACTGTGGCAAACATAACCCTGACTCCACATTAATAGTGGCGGCAGTGTGTGAACTCCAAGGGATGTGCACATGAATTTACCTTGCAATCATGCAGAGTTGGGGGAATATGTTTAGGGCAGGCTGACCAAATACTGGCAAATGCAGATGGCCCATGCTAGTATACCCCTGACAGGAATAGTGACTGGTGTAGTACACATAACAGTAGGTGGAACAAACCATCATGATAAGGGCATGCAGGCATATGCACCCACAAAGTGTATGCATCTCACTCAGCATCTGCACATCTAACACATTTGTTTGACACTGCATTTGATTGTACAGGTCATATGTCACATATCAGGTTCATGTAATGTTAACATATGCAGTAATGTGGTTCCAAGGCATATCAAGGAAGAGGGTGTCATATCAATAAGGGTGTGTACTCTCTCCATAGCCAGGGAAAGGTTTGAAGGTTGTCAGTGTAATTGTGTCGTATTGTCCAAACATGCATCACTGATGATGAGATCTGTAAATCAGACATCAGGCATTCAGAAATGACATCTGTCCACATATCATCCCAGGTATGTGTCGGACAAACACATAGGGGCTGTGAGCAGCAGAGCAGACATAACTGACACAGTAATGCACATTCAGCATTGGTGTGTACACCTGTGAGGCATGGTGCACAGTACATGCCAGGGTGCTGAACAGGTGCACAGCAATACTGTGTACATGGGTGCAGTGTGTTCCAGGGGAAGGGGCATCACCTAACACAACCCATGCATCACACATATGTATAATGTTTCTAACATGGATTGACTATAGCTGCACTGCATGCTGTTGAGTGCCATATGTCATGCATGTTGACAGATGGGTAATTGGAGGTCTGTGTGTAATATCTTTGTGCAACCTCACCTGTAAGTGTGGGGTTGGGGGTGGGGTGGTGGGGTTATGTTGTCTGTTAGTGCAATCTGGTGGAGTGGAGTGGGGGTTGATGTATGTAGGATGTGTGTGTATGTGTGTGGGTGTTTGTGTGTGTGTCCATGTATGCACATGTGTGATAGTGGGGTTGTTCATACCTCTCAACTTCCCTTTGAAATTGTGCAGTACATGGACAGACACATGAGACACCATGAATACTTGTCTGACATGTAATCTCAGGACAGCTGATAGTATAATAAGGTCTGTAGCATGGAACATGCATTGGGCGGGAAACTAGAGAACAGGTATACTGTTATAATTGCAATCAGCAGAAAGGTGAAAGAATACCCCCATATGCAGCATTACAGATGCATTGAGTAATTACTAGACAACACCAGTGAGTGTTTTCAAATATTACTGTACTCCACATAATAAGTTACTAGAGCAAAATATCTTGCATCTACTGAACAATAGATACATATGACACTCCAGTGCGTGACATTATTGAGTGACTGTAGTAGCCTTAACATATGGGGGCCATGCTCACGATGTCTGGACAAACCCAGGGTGAACACTGGATGACAGCAGTAAAAAACTGACTCCAATCAAGTCAAAGAGGTAATGGAGTAACAGGTTATGTTCTGTGATCACTTGTCTTGGCAATTAGAAGAATGGTATGTTAATGATTGTTATTAATGAGTGTAAGTTTCCAAGTCTGATGCAGGGTGGGGAACTTAAGAGAATAAACTTGGGACAGTTTGTAAACTGAGGGACCGGTAAGTATTATGGTGGAATGTCAGTGTGTGTGTGTGTGTGTGTGTGTGTGTGTGTGTGTGTGTGTGTGTGTGTGTGTGTGTGTGTGTGTGTGTACTGTTAAGCAATGACGTACAGGTCTTAAAGTGCATTTCTTGTTTTCCCCTCACAGGTGGCGAGGTGGGTCAGCATCCCTCCGGCATGCAATCTGATGTTGGTGCCTATACAGACACTGAAAATGATGATAAGTGTGTTGAGGCACAGGTGGGGTTGTCAGGGCCAAAACTGTGCCATCGTTTGACATCACCCTGTTATCCACCCTATCCCCGCACACAGTCACATTGCCTATAGATACCCATCATTAGTGGCCATAGCAGAGGGACAGTTGGTGGTTGGTGGCAGTGCACAGGACAGGGTGGTATCTATGCCATTTGTATCTGGACACAGCAGCCATAGCCAGATGTGTGGCAGGGTATCACATAGGCAGATGTACAGGGCTGGTTATTGGAGGGCTGCTGGTCATTGTGCCCCTGGCAGAAATGCCACATCTGGTACCACCAGATGCATGTTTCAGACTGTCATGGAGGTGCAGACACATAGGAAATGGTACACCAGACAGGGTCTGAGGCTGCAGAGGGCTACTCTTTCAGCTGTAACTGACAATATCAGTGATCTTGCAGGTGCCCTCCGTTATTATACAGAGGTCATGAATAGAAGGTGGGGTGAGATGGTGGAACTCATCGACCGTGGATTGTCCATGCTTGAGCATGTGGTGGGAGTTGTGTGATGGCCACATGGAAGTAGGCCAGCAACACCAACAGCTGCAGGTTGATGTGGACGTGCAAGGACACCAAGCCACTCCCACAGTAGCAGTACGAGCCCCAGCACTGCAGGAGAGGCACTGTCCACACCACACCACAGCAGGCCATGTGCATGTGGTCCTGGCCTGTACCAGGAGGGACCTGGTTCCAGCAGACATATGTCATCATCAGGGGAGAGTACCATATCATTGCTTGTACCCAGACGTGCCCATGGAACCCCTAGCATGCACAGTTCTCATGTCCGTGGGCGGAGGTGGTGAACTGCACACCCTGCCAGGTATGGTCTCCAGCTGCTCAACAAACACCTGTATAGGTCAGCTCCATGGCAGCACTGTGTGCATGCATACTCACACACAATACAAACACAGCTAGGGCAACCCCATACCTACACACTCCACATCACCACTGCCATATCAATAATTAAAACCCCTCACTCACACACATGGTGTCAAATGTATTGCTCAGCCTAGGTCTCTGGCAAACCAACAACACACCCTGTGCATATGATGATACCTGGTGCCACATCCCTGTCATCCATAACATTGATGCAGGGACAGGCTAATATGGTTTTGAAGCACATGGTGACTGTACTACAGAGTACCAATGTACTGCTGTGCAACATGTTGTCAGCAGTAAAGTTTAATGGTTACATGTCAGGAAGTATAGCTGTCCAGCCAAGATGCATTATAGCTGTTATTAACACTGAGTGATTGTGGTCTCCATAATGTTATCCGTTTGTGTTTTAGGTGTCCATGTGTCAGCAGGATGATGGTCTGCTGTCATATCTCACAAGGGGTATGGCACTGTGGTGACACCTTGGCTGTGCCATATCCTGGTTACAGGTGAACACATGTCACAGGTTTGTATAACAGTTACTGCCTGTGCCACATGGCTGATAGGTCTGGGGGTGGCGTATACAGGTGAGTGCATGGTGGCTACAGTTAGCAGCCCTTCTACAGTGGACAATGGTAGTTGTACTGGGTGGTACACACCACATGTTTGTGTATAACATACACAGAGGCCTTGGTGTTAATGCACTACACAGAGAATACTGTACACATGGATGTATGTACCTGTGCAAGGAACCCATTGTAGCCTATGTAATTCCATCAAGCCAGACTACACACAACAACACATTGTGGAATAAGTAGTCTGCTAGTTTAATGTCATTGACGATGGAACTGGCAGGGTATAAGTCCCCTTCCCCAATGTAGTGCAATCCTCAACTCGATAAACATATGTGTGCTGGGGTGGGTGGCACACACCTACCCTTTGGAGGGTGAGAGATGCTGTAAAACCACAGATACTGTCGTAAACAACTACCTAACCTGTTAACATGAACTGTACAGTATTATGGCTAGCTACGCAGGGGGATACACTCAACATTAATGGCAATGATGTTGGCTGTGTCCACAACAGCCACACCCAGCTATACATACATATATATATATATATATATATATATATATATATATATATATATATATATATATATATATACCAACCCCAGTATTGCTACACACCTATACAGTGGGGAAGAGGCCATTTACACATCTAACACTAGTTGTGATGGAATGTATGTCCACATGATGATACCTGTGAAATGTTTGCATATGCCAGGCAGTTCCTGGAGAGATGACCCCCCCAGGGACATGTATATTCTGCAAACTGAAGTAGATCCCTCCACATACACACACACTCTTACTTGGCAACACTGGGACTAGACCCCTACCTAGGTATGTAGTGCTACTGATGTGTGTGGCTTTAATTGCACACACCACACAGGTTTTAGGATGAGGTGTGTTCCAGGTTACATGTTACATATTACATGCAAAACATCCCGGGCATGTACAGTATGGTAATGGGGGATGTAATGGTTGTTTATGGACAATACATAGTGTGACATACTGTCATATACACATTGACAAACACATAGACACAAATCTGAGAGACCTGGGCCTATCAGGACTAACTACCTTGTCAGTGTGCCCATTGTGTTACAGGTAGGTTGCACACAGCGCATACATAACTGGACCGGATAGTGTTATCAATTACCTGTATGGTTGATGGTGATAGGGGTCACCATACAGTGGTACATGGGACATGTACCTGGGGTAACATGGTGCAATGACAGTATACCCAGCACCCACACCCCACTGTGGATGTTTTACACACTGTAACCCATGATAACACTCTGACATACCCACCATCACACATTGACCAGGACTGCAATACAACCCCTTGTCCATCCCAAGAGTGCTACTACAGGGATATGCATCTAATTCACATGCCACAGGCATAGTAGGATGATGCTTTGTCATGCCTCTCCTACGGTAAGCAACATCACTATCCCTAATACTGTGTGGCAATGCATATTGTAAGAGGAGTTATGTAGCCTCAGAATGCTGTACCCTACATATATACACATATGGACACATAAAAAACACTTGCCAGAACTTAGTGGGTATCCCATGTCTGTCAACCCATTTGTACAACAGTGTTGTGCTGGTACTGCAAGGGCCAGGTAGCCTTAAGGGACAAGAGCATAACAAGGCACATGTAATGTCTGGTATAGCAGCAGCCACATCTACCTATGGCAATGGGGGTTGCTCTGGGTGTGAAGGGCCTCAGGGTATTCCCAACTACAGGTCTACAAACACACAGACACTGATATGCTCAGTAATGCACACGTACACATTTGTCAGTACTGGGTGCATCGGTGCAGGTGTTCATAGGTGTGTACCAGGCTATGGTCCATGGACAGATGGTAAGTGTAGGGGATGTGTGTACAGTGGTATCATGCCACCTGCCATGTGCCAGCAGGCCATCTATCAACAGACACCACTGGGGTGATCCTCAGGGTGAGACTGACATGCATCAGGCAATCATCTGGGTGCCTCTTGCAGAGGGACCAGTGAGGTGCTCCAGTTGACATATATGCAAAATGTATTACATAACATGGGCGTTGTCTCTCTTGGAGACCTGTACCCAAACATGTTCTGTTGACTGTGGTAGTGTAGTTGAGGTATCCATGGCATGTGGTGCATACAGGGTGTGGGGTCCTATCTGTGGCATTTATAACACAACTGGGCAGACATGTCAGTGTCAGTCAAGCATAGATTGCCTCTAGGTATCCAAGATGGATACCCGGCATCTGCCCATCAGTGCAGAGGACTGACAGACATCATCTAGCCAACTAGCTATGCATTAGGATGAATGTGTTGACCAACAGGTATGCCATTGCTACATGACGGCAGCCCTCACTGACATGTGCTATACACACAGAAGTCTACAGTTATTTTCCACATGTCAGATCATTATCCAGTAGGAGATATATAATGAGACACACCTCACACACCAGGAACATGACAGTGAGGACTCACAGTCCATCTTTGCATGCAGGGGTGTTTGTTTCCAGTACTATAATTAGCAATCTACTCTTATTTGGGAAAGCATTGTCAACAGTAGCAATGTAATGATACACTACATGCCAGTGTGGCTGCATAAAACCTGGGATACTATTCATGTATGTAACACATTCACATGGATAAGAGTGTTGTACAAGCCATATATACTTAAGTGTCCCAGACAGCAGACTCACACCCCTTGCTACTGTAATGACAGAACATAGACACATGTTATGTACATGGCATTACATATACTTATTACAGATGTCATTACCCTGCTATGTTAGACTGGAATGTGAGTACTGGTTACCAGGGCTGAGCCATGCTTAGCAAGTGTCAGCATTGATGCAATATTATAGCTAAGCACATTTGCTCATTGGTTATCGAAGCCTATATGGTGTAAGTGCCTGTACGTTTAACCGTATGATAGCATCGCTTAGCTTTGCGCAAACCCATGCAAACACACTTAAAGCTGCTCAAAACTGCATTAACCACTCTGTATCCAACAGCCCTTGTTCTGCCCAGCAACAAAATAAACAGCCCTTGCAGGTCTTGAACCCAGAACCCTGAAGTCATAGCAGTTAACCACTACACCATGACAGCTGTGAAGACAGTTGTTGTTTTTCCAATATATCTGTCAGTAGACATATTAAATAGTATTGAGCAATTGCTGTGACTTCTACAACTGTGTAGTACTTGTTAGTGATATGACTGTTGCATCACGTATGTTGTTATATCTAAATATGCACATATCAGATAAATATGGTGTGATACATCTGGGAAGGTATACACAACAGTAATGTTTGCCAATAACAAGTATGTATATATATATATATATATATATATATATATATATATATATATATATATATATATATATATACACACACACACATACATATGTAGATATATGTGTACATGTCCATACACATATACATATTCATATATATTTATTTATATGCATCTGTATATTGCATCATATATATGGCCATATATAGATCTCTGTGTGTGTATGTGTGTGTGTGTGTGTGTGTGTGTGTGTGTGTGTGTGTGTGTGTGTATATATATATATATATATATATATATATTTATGTATATATATCATGTATGTATGTATATATATATATATATATATATATATATATATATATATATTTATGTCTATATATATGTAGATATCTATAACTATATGTGCATATATATATATATATCTGTATATTTGCAGACATATATATATATATATATATATGTGTGTGTGTGTGTGTGTGTGTGTTTGTGTGTATATATATTTATGTGTATGTATGTATATAGATATATATATATATATATATATATATATATATATATATATATATATATATAGATATATATATCCATACATGTATGCAGATATGTATATATATATATATCCATACATGTATGTAGATATGTATATATATATATATATATATATATATATATATATATATATATATATATATATATATATATATATATATATATATATATATATATATATATATATATATATATATATATAGATATATATATATATTTATATACACACACACACACAGGTGTACTTTTGAAGAATGAAAGTGCACTACTTCGAACTTCAAAAGTACACCCACACTAACGTGAAAGTGCACTTTAATGAAAGTGCACTCTCGTGGACCCTCTAGACTGAACAGGCTAGCAGTCATGGACCTTAGGGTTAGGGCACGGGTTAGGGTAAGGGGATAGTTATTAGGGCAATCCCCATACCTTGACCCATGCCGTAACCCTAAGGTCCGTGACTATCACACCACAGTGGAAGACATTCCAAATCGGGCTATGTCCTCCACTGTGGTGCGATAGTAACGGACCTTAGTATTATGGCATGGGTTAGGGTAAGGGGATAGTTAGTAGGCTATCCCCTTACCTTGACCCATGCCCTAACCCTAAGATCCATGACTATCACACCACAGTGGATGACATTCCAAATCGGGCTATGTCCTCCACTGTGGTGCGAAAATCATGGATGTCAGGGTTAGGGCACGGGTTAGGGTATGGGGATAGTTAGTAGGGCTATCCCTTTACCTTGACCCATGCCCTAACCATAAGGTCCATGTCTATCACACCACAGTGGAGGATATAGCCAGTTTTTCAATGCCCTCCACTGTGGTGCAGTAGATTCAGCCTAGTGAGCTTAAGTGAAACTGCACTTTCTTTAAAGTGCACTTTCGCTTAAGTGGGAATGTACTTTCCCATTTTGAAAAAGTTAATTTTCGTGGTAGGAAAGTACACCCACATATACATACATATATGTTTAACATATGTCCAGAACATGGAGTGGAGTCATAACTCAGCACCAATAGTCTCAACCTCTTAGTGCAAGGGGATGTCATGTATGTATTGCAGGTATATATGTAGACTGTTGCTACTATAACACAGTTGTCTTAACAGAAATGTTGTGTATGGGACATCACATCTGCTATTGACATGCATGCCATCAATTACTAACAGACATCCTAAGGTCATCATAGTACAGTACCACTGATATCACAGCAATGGTCCTATGGAATACAGCAGAGATATGATCAATAAATGTGGACAGTATGACACACTCTGTTCAGTCCAGAGGTATACACAGAACCCATTAGTGCAAGACATGTGGACCAAGCCTGACAATGTGGATGTTAACAGCCATGTAAATGGATATTATCATGTAAATACTGGAATACATATGCCCACACAGTTTATGCATTCACACACTGCTGTCTGTCCTGACATATAATAACCAGTGGTGTAGAGATCACATGGTCACATACTTCCCACTAGTTAGTGACATACATCTGTACAGCATCCCACTGCTTTCTCAGAAATACATGACAATTATGGTTGCTCAGCAGCAGTACATCTGACAAATAACTGGACATGACATCACAGTGGTTAAGTACACTAAGCTGCTAGGAATGTAACAATGGACTGTGCAAACTACATGCAAACTACCACAACACTGGCTTACATTTCTTAAGGGGGAATACACATGTACCTGTAAATAAAGCAGTCTTTACAGGCATGTCACAGCACAGAGTAACAGACACCTGTGTGGAAGTGCATACCCACAACCAATGTGAACACAGCCACAGCCACATATGGTAAATGAGCTTAATATTACTGTATATGGACTGTCTGATCAACACCATCCTCATATGTGCCACTCACACACTGACCCTACATATACAGGGCCACTACACAGTGTGGTCCGATGCTTGTCTGTGGTATGGGACATGTGTGTGTTTGGCCCTACAAACATGTAAGCCGATAGGGTACATACACTGGAGCAGCAAGTAACATCAGATAGAACAGGACCAATAACAATGACATCTGCCACAGTCTGTACACAGGCCAAGGTACATATTCCCAATACACACACTGTCGACAATCACCATAAGTACACAAACCACAGAATGCCCAGGTTATGTCCTCAAATATAACCCCTACTATACATAACATGCCTAGCAGTCCGATATCTCACTGGTTTTTATCAGGTATGATGTCAATAAATAATGGTGTACTGAACATATGCACCTCTTACTGCATGACATATGTACAAAGGTAGAGAGAGGTGTAGCTGGAGGCACAAACACAGGACCAATATTGACATGTTGTGATAACCTCATACATTTACTGTTGTAACAGGGTTTGTTGTGACATATGTCCTATGAGGGATATGAAGTCAGTAACTCTCATGGCTGTCACCATGTACTGACTACAATCCTCAGACTATGCTTTTGCAGTTCTAAGATAGGTAATCTGTGAGTAACACATGACACATAAGACTCCAAACACTGGCCAGTCTGCAGATAACCCTACAGGTGGGAGTTTCCTCAACCACATAACACTGTCATGACAGGTATTAAATCATGTAGACCAGCCATATCCACACAAACCCTGTTAAACCAACATTACTCAAAATGCAGAAGAGCAAAACTTACATTCTGTAGTCATGTCTGGAACATCCCCCTCCTGTTTGTTGGCCTATCTCCACAGTGTATGTTGTTAGAGGTATATCCCACTACCATCTGTGATGCTGTTTGCCAAACACCGACATGAAGTCCTGCTCACAGTGAATGAAAAGGCTCAACACCCACATAGTGTTCCTAGTTATAGGAGTGTGTTTCCATGCAATTGGCTATGGGAATGTTACCACAGCTGTTCCACATGCAATCAACTATTGGGGGATTGCAGTTTGTGCATCAGCTGATCATGAGCATCACTTACAAAAAAAAGCTGCTGCCTAAGCAAAGCAGGTGTACTTCTCCACATCCACCAGAGAGGGAGTGAGAGAGACAGACAGAGACAAAATAAGACAGGGAGGGAGTAGGAGAGTAAAAGCTAAACATGTTTGTGTCACACACTTACAAGTACAGGGTTTCAAACACCTGCCTGACTATGTATTGCTATTACATGTCTATGCAGTTACTGCATGCGTGATAGAGCTTACATGTTGGGGAGCTCTCCAAAGGTATATTTTACGGTGAGTAACATCAGCAACAGTGATAAAGGAGGGATAAGATAGGTGTAGTACATGTGCCTATCCACAAGAACAGGTGTCAAGGATGATATAGCCACTCTCTCTCAGGGACTCACACACATTATCACAGTTGGCAGGGTCAAGATTAGACTTCCTAACTAACTAGTTTGCCACACTAAAGTAATACGCAGGTATCACATGCACCACAGAGGTTATCAGGATGATATATGGGCAAAGGGTATGTGAAGGTGTCTGACATCAGAAAGCATGCTTCAGAAGGCCAATGGGAGGTGTAGTGAGTGTGAATGGGGTCCAAATTGTTATACTCCACACACACACATGCAGACACAGGTTTGCCAGTACTGGCATGCATGGCTGCATTACTTCACAGGTGTATAGTGGTTGACTGTGCCAGAAGGCTGTACAAGGCTAGGTAAAGGGTATACCTTGGCATCAGGCCACATGGCAATGGTCTGCAGTGTGGTTCAGGGGTGTAGTGTCTGAATTGGCCCACACAGGTGAGTATTGTATTGTATTCATCATCCACTCATCTGGGTTATTATTGTGGGTTTCCAGTGTTGTGCAATGCTTGCCATGTATGTGTTCTATATTCCATAACATGAACGGTGTATGGGATGTGCACCCGTCCCACATGCATGCTCTGTGACATGTGGAAGTTTACCTGGGGTGTCTGGGGCATGTTGTGTAGACGGATTGTTATCATCAGATGTGCCATTCCTGACCTCGTGTGGTGAGAACTGGCAAGGGAAACCAGGTTGACCCTGCACCTACATTGAAAGCATGATACAGGTATTCACTGGTGTCAGTGGCATCTGTCCATACAGGGCATGTGTATAAGGCATGGTATGTCCTTTGTTGGTTACATTTGCTGACTCTACAGTTGTTGCAGGTGTCCAGTGTGGAACATAGTGAAGGAGCACTGTATGCAATGATTTGCCTATTGTAGGGATGGGACAGGGTGCCATATCCTCTGTAGTTCACTGCAATCACACCATGGTTACTATCTGTGGGCAATATGCAGGGAACTACCAACATAGTGGTTGTTGCATAGCCAAGTGTGTTTGTGTATGAGACATGGGTGGAGAGTGGTCTCTGGGTAATACAAGGGTTGCTTATATTGTTCCACAATCCATGATGTCACATGTAGGGGTATGGATTGTCTACCCCAGCCTCGCTAATGTTTGACATCTGTTATCCTTGTAAGGTGGACATTGTGACATTTAATAGGCCCACCATATAAGAAATTTGCAAAACCCGCTTAACAACGAGTCCTGTTATTAGACACTCACACCTACCCCCACACAGGATACTAATGACAAACACACACAGAGTCTCATAGTTGACATGTCTGGAATTAGAACTCCTCCCTAACTACTACATCACACTACAGCATTACGCAGTTATAGCATGCGCCACGGAGCTTACTGGGCTAATCTTTCTCCATAGGTGTATTTCAAAGTGAATGACATCAGCAGGCTTGCCAAAGTAGGGCAATGGAAGTTGTAGTGAATGTGAATGGCCTCAAAAGCATTGATTCCTACACATTCAAGCAAACACACACAAAGTTCTACAGTTACCATGTCTGGGATTAGAACCCCTACCTATCTAGTACATCACACTACAGCATTATGCAGTTATAGCATGTGTCATGGAGCTTACTGGGCTATTATTTCCCCAAAGGTGTATTTCAAAGTGAATGACATCAGCAGGCTTGCCAAAGTAGGGCAATGGAAGTTGTAGTGACTGTGAATGGCCTGAAAAGCATTGATCCCTACACAGACAAACACACACACACAAAGTTCGACACTTGCCATGTCTGGAATTAGAACTCCTACATCACACTATAGCATTACATGGTTATAGCACATGCCACAGAGCTTACTGGGCTACTCCTTCCCCAAAGGTGTATTTCAAAGTGAATGACATCAGCAGCCCTGCCAAAGTAGGGCAATGGATATTGTAGTGACTGTGAATAGCCTCAAAAGCATTGTTCCCTACACAGACACACACACACAATTTTAGAGGTGCTATGTCTGGGAATAGAACCCCTATCTAACTAGCATAGCACACTACAGCTTTACACAGTTATAGGACATGCTACAGATCTTACTGGGTGACTCCTTCCCCAAAGGTGTATTTCAAGGTGAATGACATCAGCAGGCTTGCCATAATAGGGCAATGGGGAGTGCAGTGTGTGTGTATGGGCCATAAATCATTCATCTGGAAGCATACACACAACACTCAGGCATACACAGGTTTATATTTCACAGGTATGTGTATACAACTGCTAGATGAATACGGACTTGTACAGTCATGTTACACAGTTATCACAAGCACCACAGACACTATAGTGCTGAGGGATACCAGAGGCAAATATCTACAGTGATTGACATTTGCACATCATGTGGTTTTTAGCCAATTGGATGTGTGCTCGGTGGGACAGGCCTCATGATGGGAGGCTCTTTGTCACTGTCTGTCACTCTCTTTCACACATCTATGTATGTGTAATTTCAGCCTATTATAGTGTGTTATCCTTGGATATATGTGTGTATTCCTATCCAATGTGTATGCAAAGCATAACTGGTGTGCAATGTGGAGTGTGTGCACAAACATCTGCGACTGTCAGAAATGTATAGTCCATTGTTGTTGCCAGACATGGGCTTCATGTGGGAGCATGCCCAGTATGACCTTTTAGTATTTTGTTGTCAGACATGGGCTTCATTTCTCTGTGGGAGCATGCCTGGTATGAGCTTCTGTACTGCATGTGTGAATCCATTCCGGGTAGGTTGTACTCCAGTGCAGGCTTTTGTTTTCTACACCTACAGCTAGCAACCTGTTTCTGTGGGATATCTGTAGAACTGTTGAAAATATGGGGTCAAAAAGGATAGTGTGTTACTGTAGGTAATTGTGTCTGTGCTGCTTCTGCTACATGGTTTTGGTGCTAGCAGAGATATTCAGACATATATTCTGTTTAACACTGCGATGTTTTATGTCATCAGCTACTGTCAGGTATACATATTTAATAACCAAGAACGTATCACCACAAACCAAGTTGGATGCACTAACTCTGTTTAATAAAAATAAGAAAGCAATCCACATAAACGCATAACACACACAAAAAACGTTTTCGTCTTCAACTTCTTCAGATGGCTAAAACATCCCACACTTCCCCTTTATATATTACTTCATCCCATCAAACATCCAATAAAAAGACAGAAGTAATTAATAGGTAACAAATGATCTTCCCTCTCATCTAAAAAAGTATATATGAATAAATACATATATATATATATATATATATATATATATATATATATATATATATATATATATATATATATATATAAAACACTAACATTCATAAATTACACCAGTATTGAAACAATGAATAACATTTCCCATAAATGTTCTATCCTTGTCATAAATATCTAGATATTAAAAAACATTTAAAAACCACTAATAAAGTTAGTCTAAAGCATAAAATAATAAAGTGGTCTTGGGCTCCCTCTTGTATCTAAAAAAATATTCAAAAGTATATATGTGTAAATATATATAATTACTCTAAAAATGATAAAAACATAATAAAAAACATGGAATAAAGGGCAATTACAGTTTGGCAGATCTTAATTTCAATACTGGTGCTAAAGAAATCATATAATTTAGGCCAGGAGGTCTATTAGCTTCCAAAATTAGCTGCCAGTATAGTTCTCTGTACTCAACCAAGGTCTCCCACATGCCACCCCTGGGATCCAAGGGAACTACCTCAAGTACAAAAAACTGAAATCCTGTTGTTTTACATGTCATACTATGTTTGTACAATGCATTATTTTCACATTTGTTCCTAATATCATAAAGATGTTCGTAAATTCTCTGTTTTAATTTTCTCTCAGATTTACACACATAAAAGGATTCACATTCTTTACAGGTAACTAAATATATAATCCCCTTGGTATTACAATTAACATAGGTGTGTAACAATACATTCCTTCTTCTAACTTCCAAATAATAGGAATCACCAGTTTTAAGGTAGGCACAGTAATTACACCTACCACATTTATACAACCCTTTCTTTTCCCTGGTGGACATTCCTTCCTTAGATTTGTTAGAGCCCCTTTCTCTCTCTTATACATATTTGCTTGCATTAGTTTCCTGGAAAATACAGGGTGAATGCAGCTGTGTCCATTATTGTGGTCTGCAGCCTACATATTCTTGCACAATCATGCCATTCTGAAGGGGAAGCTGCAGACACTTGCTGATGGGTCTATGTAAATGGTTCAGCACCTTGGTACAGTGGTGGCTGATGATCCCATGCTTGTACATCCATCGACGTGACAGTATGGCCATATCCTGCTGTGGTCATACCTCACAACTGTACAGATTCACACAGGTTACCCAGAGGCAGGAGTCATATTTCTGGTCATTACCCCTTCACGTTGTTTTTTACAAGCAGGTTTGTAGCCACCCATTCCTGTGTTTGCAGACAGAGATAGTATATGCACACAGCTGAGTTTCAGACTAAACACACTCCATGGCGTCCATGCTCCTACCCTCCCTTTGTTATTCTATCTTCTTCCAAACATTATGCAAACATTATCTGATAAGTTCCCTATCATTATCACTTCATCCCAGCAGTAATTTGGTGTTGGTCCACAGTTCATGTAGTTGGACATGGTGGACATGTTACTGGGATATGTCAACATGGCCTTGCATTTGAGTTCTGTGGACTGTGTTATGTTGTTATTTGGAAGTCCATGACATAACATACATTGGCAGTACGGGTGAGACATAGGCCTTTGGCAGAGCACTGTAGGGCATTTGGGAGTGATGCAGGCCAGCTGTAGAAGGCCATTGCATTGTGTGACTCCTACAGTCCCAGACTGCAAGCCACTATATTCCCCTGGGGTGACAGGGTATGTGTGCAAGGTGTTAATGTCAATAGCTTCTGTCATTATTGATCCAGTGGTGTGGATGCTGGCAGGGTGCTGCTTACAGCTAGGGACACATCTGCATGGGACACCTATGGAGGTGGGGTCATATTGTACTCATTCCCAACTGCAGGGATAAGACTTGTGAGGTACCTGTGGGTGATGGTGGGGTGAGCTGGGTGCATGTGTGCTATGGACACTACTTGCATCTGACTCACAGATATACGTGGGGCATTCCACATATGCTGGCTTGTGCAAGGACATCAGCAGTTTCTCAATACTTCATACCTGTGACCTTTCTGGTTTGCCACTGTTTGGCCAGACGACATGGGTATTCCATACTACAAACCCAACTAATGTGCTGCTAACCTGTAGATACAATTCCAAAGGTGTGTCCATTTGACAGTAACATATTATACACTGTCTGTCTGGGGTACTTCCAACTGTGCACTTTTTGTATGTCTGGGCCCACATTCATGCCATCTCCATCTTTCAGATGGTGACAGATATTACATCCAAACAATTACTATGGCTTACTGCTGGAATGTGTTTTGTTGTGATGCATTGTGTTTGGCACTGCAGTTTTGAGAACTTGGCCCTGTCATCAGCAGTATGGGCCAATGGCCACCAGGACAAACCACACCATGCCTACATGCTGACCACTCTCACTCAATATACAACACACACCAACCTAACACACACAGCCCTGCATATTGTACAAGTGCTATAATCTATCCCGCTACGTCAGCTGGCTAAGGTAATCTGTGCTCCACTGTTATTATACCTACACATACATGTTACTACATTTCTACATAGGATTGTGGGGGGGCACACATGACAACTGTACACATTTGCTATGACTGTACTGGTATTTCAGGTACTCCACTTCATTCTTTATTCTGAACTATCATGCAGACTAGAGGCATATCAGTATAGTACAGTTATTAGGTTTTATTGACCTACATTTCAGTTTCAGACTTCTTACCTTTCAGAACTAACATCTTATCGCCTGACCTGTTGTAGTCTGTCTGTGTAGGTCTGGAGGGGGGTGTCAGAGGCCTTAGCACAGCCTTTCTTTGTGTTTGTCTACGTCTGTCCTGCTAGCTGAGACTATTGTTGGGTATATGAGCCTTCCTGACTGGCATGTGCGCATCCTATGGTCACACATTTGGCCCATCACATTTCCTGCAGTGGGTTTTGTCACCTTGTCTAGTACTGGCTACTGTGGTGACACCAGTATTTGTTACAGATTTCATGCTGCCACTATAGGTTTCTACTATCTGCTGGCATCTCATTCAGCCACCCAATTCCCTTGTATGCTCACATCCATACCATAGATACAAGTAACAAAACATACTACTCCATTCAGCAATTGTTAGAGAGACTGACTTACCTTGTGGCTGTGCCAGTATTGAGGATTGTGCTGGAGGGCAGATGTTGTTGGATGCACATAGTAGACTCCCTATACATGGTTAAGCACAGGTAGTGTCATGTTTGGCATCCCTTTTACTGTATGTGCTTGTCAGAGAGAGGTGTCATTGCCTGGTTTCTACTGTGTCAGTGTATGTGCTATGCATTGCCTCTTTGCCGAGGCCTGGGCATACTGGGCACACCTCCTTCTGCCTACTGGGACAGGCTCAGGTTGTTCCTCCTCCAAGTCACTTTTTGCCTGTGCAAGCCTTGGCAATGGTGGGTGGCTGTGTGGCCCTGCACCATGCTGTTCCTGCTGCAGCTGTTTCCGCAGGATCATATTGTGTAGCATAGCACATACAATGACAATGTGGGTACATGTAGCTGGTGAGTACTGCAAGGCTCCACCATATATGTCCAGGCACTGGAACCATGACTTGAGCATCCCAAACACATGCTCTATTATGATTCTGGTCTGCGCATGTCCTTCATTATGGAGTTCTTGTTCGGGTGTTTTTGCATTTCTGATGGGTGTCATCAGCCACGGCTCCAGTGCATAACCAGCATCCCCCACTAGGTGGCCATAAGGGATGTTCCCACTGGCAAATCTCTGGTACAGCTGCATCTTATGCCAGATGTGGGAGTTGTGATAGCTTCCAGGGCAGCCAGCACAAACATTCATTATAATGTCCTGGGCATCACACATGACTTGGCATTTGATGGAGGTGAAGCCCTTGCGGTTGATGTAGACCCTACCCCGCTCACCAGGTGGTGCTTTGATGTGTATGTGCATGCAGTCTATAGCACCCACTACCTCAGGGTATTCTGCTATTTGGTGGAAGAGACACATATTGCTGGTCAACACCTCACAGGTGCTGTGGAAATATATGTGCTCACCGGCATGTGCTGACATGGCATCCAGAAACTGGTGGAGTACCCTGGATGGTGATGCCTGTGAGATCCCCATGATATCCCCAGTTGGCCTTTGGAAGGTACCTGTGGCTAGTATTCTTAGGTCTACGCATACCTTGTATCCACTGGGATGGGTTCCCCTCTGTTGGTTCAGTGTGTGATGCGTGGCTGGCACAGCTCCACAATTTGATGTAGGAGGTCCTTGTCCACCCTATAGTGCTCCACTATCTCCAGCTCATGTAGCCCCTGGCAGGTTACCTGGGGTCTGTACACTCTTCTCCTTCTCTTCATTGTGGGTTGGTCATCAGCATTCTCATCCTCACCACCCTCAGCTTCTTCCACATTTTGATTTATGAGAGCTAATGCAGCCCCTATCATTTTGTTGCTTTTGTTAGGTAAAATTTCCCCACTTGTGTACACCGGTGGTGTAGATTTTGTGGGAAAAACCAGAGAGAAAGGTGTTTGCATAGTTTATAGTAGTGTGCTGGTCTGGGCTGGGCTGCTGCCTGTGTAATTAGATGATTCTGATACATTTCCCCTGCCATCTATGCTCATTCTCCTTGATTACCTTCCTACTGCTGTTTTCCCTTCCCATTGTCTTCCTATTTAAACCCGGGGTGCACTACTCAAACACAGTGCTCAGATCTGCACAGAGCTGCTATTTCCTGGTTTACTTTTTTTTTTCATTTAAAACATGGTGCACAGCGCATGCACCCACTTAGGCAATGTAAAAAGTGCTTGGCAGCTTCAGACACACCCCCTTGCTTAGCTCTGCTAAGCTAGGGGCAAACCCGAGCCACAGGGCTCCAATAAGCTTACAGTATGCCTGACACACCCCTCTATGATGTCAGCTAGCTCTTAGGCTTGCACCATGGTCTCCCTGCACCTACACGGTTGGGTGCAGGCTAGCCATGAGGGGGAATCTGGGATTCAGTACCATTATGCTCATTTGCATAGGATTGCCTGCTAATGCCTAGTTACAAGTCTGACAATGAGCCTTCCCCTTAGCAACAACTATTCACTGACCTTGTTGTCTTCTGCCTGCCATTGACTTTAATGGCAAAATTGTGATTTTGCAGGCAAAGCTTTTTTCCGTGTTTTTCTGTTATTTTCCAGCCAATTTCATTTATGCGCAGCTGCCCTATGCTTAAACAGCTGAAATTGGCCAAAAAAAATAAGTTATTTTTTTTTATTTTTGCAACTGTTTTCCATGCCAATGGCCATATATTTGGCCATTGGCGTGCTTTACATCTTATATACACCCTTTATTTGGAGATGTCATGGCTCCATTTTGTAGTTTGCAGAAATATACTCGGTTACTAACAGAGTACATATCTGCAGATTACACTATTCCTGCATGGCCGGCTACCAGTTTCCTGGATCACAAATTCACCTCATTTGCATGTTTTTCACCTGCAAATGGGGTAATTTGCATATGGGAGCTGTATCCATGCAGGAATAGTGTAGGAGCGCTCATGCACATACCGGGAGCTTGTTCCTGGATCTCTCGGTGGCCATATTGCCTCCAGCAGCTCCTGCACTATTCCTGCATGCCGTGCAGAGCTTGCTGAATCCTGGGCTATGTTATTACCATACTATGTGCTTTCATGGTTGGGATGTGTGCTTTTGTTATGCTGGTATATCTTGATTGGGTGCTTTAGATGACTTTGATAAAGAAATAAAGGTGCTTTTACAATCAGGGAACTTTAAAAGAAATTCATTCTGGAACTTACTGGCCCAATCTTCCTTGAGAAAAGGGTTACAGCCTGAGGTTGGGTATTTATTAGATATTAATGGTCAAGATACTATGATTGTCCTAAATCGTATGAAACAAATTTCTCAGATCTCATAACCTGCCACTTTTATTCACCAGACAGAAAAGAAAGAAAGAAAGAAAGAAGGAAAGAAAGAAAGAAAGAAAATCTCATCAGCCAAACTACAAGAAAATTGTCCAGTAATCCACCAATGGAGATGGAGAGGAATTCAATCATGGATGATGAAGTTCTGAAAGTTGTAACTTTAGGTCTCTACTATGCTTCAGGATGGTATTGCTGATTCAGATGATTCTTACATTATCTTGATTGAGCTCACTGTGCTGATTGGGAACACCTTCAAAAAGGGGTTTGCACAATTTACTGCTTCAGTTCTGTGGCTGCACATAAGTATTGTTACAGAGTCTGGAATCATGTATCTGAAAATGAAAAAAGTATCAAATTTAAAAGATTGCAGTAAGAAAAAGTTTCCTAAACTCAACCATTTAAGAAAATTGTCTTCCTCTCTAAAAAAACCTATTTCTTTGAAAAGCATTTACAGAAAAGACAACTTGTACACTAGAGCTTTGGGTGGTCTACCTTAATTTTAAACTGTTTGAAGCAATTCCCAAAAGTTTCAGTTATGTAAGAAATCTCTCTAAGGATATTTCATCTTACTCTGTAGCCCAAATACACAGAGCTCTTTCTCTCCATAACATTATCAGCCAAGGTCTTACTATATAAAATTTCTACATGCAGAAGCTGAATTCCAGGCTTTTCCAGCTGCTATAAAGCAGAATTCATGTATATGGCTTGAATATGATCTAAAATTTTCAATTGACTTTCCCGATGAGGTTAGGCCAAAAAGAACTAATATTGCATCTAAGTTATGGATTGCAGGTTCAGCATTGCTTCAGATTCAAATTGTAATATCCTTTTACTATTTTCTTATAAATCTTTGAATAGCTTACAGATCACATACAGTTGTAATGACTCATTTGGTCAAGGATAACTTATGTTTTATGTAATAGCTATTGCTGCTACTGAGGAAACTTCCTGTAATGAAAAGTTTCATGATACCAACCCCCCCCCCACCATGAGGTGGATGGACAGATTTCTGTTTTATCCTGGTAATTTTCTGACCAGGTAAGAATAATTACTGGCAGAAGCAGGTTTAAGAAGTAAGAACCACTCTCAAATGTTACAGTAGCATTAATCCCTTTTCTTCCCCAAATATTAGTGACTAGGCCATGGTGGTGCAGCAGTTAGCGTTCTTGTCTCCCAGCAAGAGCATCTCCCATTCGATTCTCAGCTGGATCACCTTCTGTGTGGAATCTGCATGTCCTCCCCATGGTTGAGTGAAGTTTAAAGACATGCTGGTAGGTGCGTGTGTGAATGGGTGTGCCTTCTTTGAAGGTTGGTCATCGGGCTGGCACCTCAGAACCGTAAAAATCCACTGCCAATTATTAGCAGACCGGAGTTCCACTGTGGCGACCCCTAACTAGGAAAAGCCAAAATACAATAGATCTGAAGTAGTTTACTTCATTTGGTCTTCAACTTGTGGGTTACGGATCCATATCGGATCCGAGCTGGCAACTTTTACTAGCATCTGCTCCGAGCTCCAAACTCCTCCCCTTACCCATAATATACCTCCACTGCCTTCCATCCCCAGATCTCATTTGCCACAAATAGCTTTGCATCATGATTTCGTGATCTCCAACTTTGGACTCTCTCTCAACTCTTTTTTTCTCAAAATATTTGTTAGGTAGTGTTAGTATAGATTGCTCTTTCTCCTCCCCTTGCTTGGTGCATCGAGTTGTAGTGTTTTAGGGTAGCTAGAGTAGTTTATATTGCTGTGTGGATATTTGCTTCCCCTCCTCCCTCTCAATATTTGCTGTGTATGACTGTGGTGAGTGGATGTGTGTGCCAGTAAGAAAGAAACAATTTTTTTCTTAAGTTTCTACTGACAGTATGGCTGAAATACTTATTTTCAAGTGTTGCAATGAGTGTGACCCTAAATTATCCCCTGCGGATGGCCACAATCTGTATGTTATGTGTTTGGGCATGGCCCATCTGAGTGTGGACTGCAGTATTTATGCAGGCTTCAACCCCCACGCCATTAAAGATAGGAAGGCTAAGTTGGCCCTCAAAGGCCTTCTTCCCCTTCAGAGTCTGTTTCCTCATCTCTGGCTTCAGTCACAGTGGCTGCTGTAGCCATCTCCCCTTCCTCTCTTCCCCTGGCTTCTCCTGCCTCCCAGGCTGGGGTGCAACCTCCTGTACAAAAGCCTGTGGCAGTGGAGAAGAAAAGGGGTAGAGAGAAGGAGAGAGAGTTGAAGGTGAGGGAAAAGTGAAAGAGGTCTTCGGACCTGGCTTCACCTGCAAAAATTCCACAGATCAGTGATTCCGCTCAGCTCCGATCTCCGAGGTTCTCCCCTGAGCCGGAGGAGACATGTTCAGCTTTTTGGGCCTTGGTGCCCCAAACTGCCAGGTTAGAGTCCGTAGCCTTGTCGAGGTCCACCCAGTCCTTGTCTGACATTGATCTGGATAAAATGATGAGGAGGTTTATCCATACTCAGATCCAGATGGAGGTCTTGCCAGCCCCCCTCCCTCAGGAGGGGGGAGCTCGCTTCCTTTTTTCCAGCCTATATCTCCTTTTCCGATCCGACCTTTGGGTTCGGAGTATTCAGATCTGAGGATTGCTTTGGTCAGGGAGTCATTGCTGATGGTATCTGCTTCCTCGATGCCGACATCTGCCTGGAGGGTATCGGATTTAACCAGCTCGGATCTGAGCCATTCTCTGAGCCAGAGCTTTGGTGTTAGATCCAAGGGATTGGAACCTTTTTCTTCAGCTCCAACATTGTTGGGCCAGGTTCCCGCCCTCAGAGCTCTGTCCACCTCGGGCCCAGCTCCGATTCTCTCATCAGACCCAGGGAGATCGGCCTCCTTATTGGTTTCCCAAGAGGTTCACTCTCCTTCAGCATTCGATGTGGTAGAAAGGGTTCTCTCTGCTGGATTTAGACATCTGACTGCCCCCTCGGACTCCACCTAGACCCCCTTAGCTCTGTCTACAGTCCCCATTGTTTTACCAGAGGGGCAGCCCATGCTCGAGGAGCCCCAGATGGTTCCCCTGATGGACAAGTAGCTTGCAAGCTTCACCCGAAGAGCCCCACCAGAGAGGTACTTCGCAAGCATACATGCAAGAGGAGGCACTTGGAGTCCCCCCAAGTCCCTCACCGTGGACACAGACTTCAGTGATGGAGAAGGTTTCCCCTAGGTCACCTCCTGAGGAAGTCTCCTTTGGAGACATCATGGAAATCCTACACCAGTGGGGAGGTTGGTCTGCCCCCCAAACCTTCTTCTGACAAGTCAGTGTTCCTGGAAGCTTTTGGCATGGGCCCATCTACTTCCTAGGTGTCACCTCCCATGGATTCTTTGGTGGATCTGGTCACCTTGTGGGCATGGAAAGAATCGGACACCATGGAACCTATCCCAAAAAGACCGGATAAGATTTTAAGCCCCCCCCATAGACAGACCAGCATGGAACAAGGGCTCCCCCATAGATACTATGGTGGTAGCAGTAGCCACTAAGAAGGAACTTGCTCAGGAAAGTTCCTCGGTCCATCCTCCTGACCAAGAGTCACAGATGATGGACCACCTAGGGAAGCGTGTTTATGCTTCAGCTACCTTTTCGATTAGGGCACTGAAGTACCTGGCCCATGTCTCCAGACTCCAACACAACCTGGTAAAGGAGCTGGAGGAGTCTCCCCCCAAGTCCATGTCACAGGAGGTGTAGGATTCGTTCTCTACAAGGATGGCCATTTTAAAAGCAGTATCTAACACGTCCATGTGACTCCTTTCACAGGCTATGGAAGGAGCGGCTAGGCCAGCTGGGTCTGGCATGTCCATGAGGTGCAACGCCTGGCTCAAGTTATGTCAATTTTCGTAACCCTTCAAGGCATCCTTTGCCAATGCCCCTTATGACAGCTCTACACTCTTTGGTAAGACCGTCAAAGAGACATTAGTCCAGAGTGAGAAGGACGGGAAGACACTGTCTGCCATCGGGATCTGCTTCTCAAACCCTCAAATGTCCACTTCCCAGAACCAGAGAGGGCAAACGAAGATGTGGTTCTGGAAGCCACAGTATTCCCGGGACACTCAGGGCTCTTCTTCCCCCAGAGGCAGAAGGGGACAGAATGGATGGCGGCCCCGAGGCAGATGGGGTCCAAGGAATTTTGGGTCTCGAGAACCTTTCTTGGACAGACCTGGGCAGCAACCCTGAGGGGTTGCCCCCGACTGCTCTACTCTGGAGGCAGTCGGGGATGATTGTCCTTGCACCTAGCAGCATGGGAGTCCATAACAATGGACCACTGGGTGCTTCAGATCTTATCCAGAGGATACTCTATACCCTTTGTGGCTTCTTCCAAATCTCCCAGACACCTGGCTGTACCACCCATGCAAAGGGAGGCAGCAGCACAGGAAATTTCGAAGCTGCTAGAAAAATGAGCCATCGAAATCATCCCCCCAGATCAGTCCGGATCGGGCTTCTACTCCAGATTCTTTTTGGTGCCAAAGAAAATGGGGGACTTAAGGCCTATTCTGGACCTCTCTACCCTGAACCTATCAGTTGCCAAAGAGAAGTTCCAGATGGTCACATTACAGTCCATCATGCCGTACCTGCAAGAGAGCAACTGGATGTGTTTGTTATGCCTCCAGGATGCTTATCATCACATAAAAATGCACAGAAGATCCAGGAGGTTCCTCTGCTTCCAGCTAGGAGTCAACCATTACCAATTTCAAGCCCTACCCTTTGGTCTCACCACAGCCCCCAGGGTGTTTACCAAAGTGATGGTGGTGGTAGTGGCTCACCTGAGTCTACAGGGTATTCAGGTCTATCCGTACCTGGACGATTGGCTCCTCACTGCTCCCACCAGGTGTCTACTCTCCCAAACCAGGGATTATTTCCTGACTTTTGCCCTGCATTTGAGGATCACAATCAACAAATCCAAATCTCTCCTAGATCCTGTACAGATGATAGTCTACATTGGTGTCAGGTTAGATACTCTTCAGTGCAAAATCTTCCTGACCTCGGAGAGAGTTCAATGCCTGAGGATGCATGTCTCTCTGATCTACCACTCTCATCTACCAACATCGGAATCTGTGATGAGGGTCTTGGGCTCGATGGCGACGACCATAACTCTTCTCCCATGTGCCCAGTTACACATGAGAATTCTACATGGACTCTAGCTGTACAATGGTCCCTGTTGGAAATACCATTGACATATCCAATTCAACTCAGTCAAGTCTGTCGGTCATCCCTCATATGGTGGATGTGCTCTCCGGACATTTTGGAGGGTGACCTTTTGCTCCAGCCCTGGCCCAAGCCACAGTGACCACGGATGCCTCCAAACCTGGGAGGGGGGGCATTGTTCGGGCAGGACAGTCCAAGGCCTGAGGTCCCCCATAGAGACCAGCTTGCAATTAAATGTCCTAGAGATAAGGGCTGTCCTTCTAGCATTGCAGGCCCTTCATGCCTTTCTTCCTCTGGGAACGATTGCTATTCAGTCAGACAACATGTCAGTGGTCTGGTATATCAACAAACAGGGAGAGACCAGATCTTACCCCCTTTGTCGTGAGGCCATGAGAGTTTTGGAATGAGCGATCCCTACTGGTCGCTTTCTCATCGCAACGCACATTCGGAAATGGTCCAACATCCTAGAGGACATGCTAATTCAGACCATTCTGATGCCTTACGAGTGGTCTCTGATTCTGTTGGTAGCGGAGCAGATCTTCAGCAAGTGGGGTCAACCTTGCTGCAATCTCTTCGCATCTCCTTCCAATGTGAACTGCAGCAAGTTTTTTGCTCTGAACCCCTTGCCAGGGGAGTCCCCCAGAGATGATCCAGTTCATGCTTGGCCTCCTGGTCTTTTGTATGCTTGCCCAACAATACCTCTCATTCTGAGGTTTCTACAGAAAGCTCATTGACTGGGGAGCAAAGTGATCCTCATTGCCCCATTCTGGCCTCGCCAGATATGGTTTTCCTTCCTTTGGTCTCACCTTTTGGCTCCACCTTGGATCCTAGATCCCATTCAGGATCTAATTTCACATCCTTCATGGGTGCTTCATCTGAATCTGAACAGCCTGAGGTTCACAGCTTGGCTGCTCCATTTCCCATGATTGCTAGGACTCCTGGACTATCCTCCTCAGTTAGATCTATTCTGGTGGCTGCTCATAAGTCTTCGACCAGGAAAGTTTATCGCAACAAGTGAAAACGTTTTTCCTTATGGGCCTCTCAAAGGAGTTTAGACCCTTTCATGGCTCCTATTTCCACCATTCTTGATTTTCTAGCTGATATCTTTCATAGGTTCATAGGTTGGTACTAGGCTATCGGCCCCTGGGCCTATGCAAGCCTAGCCATAACAATTCCCAGGATATTTATTCCCACAATATTTACTTCTCTGGACCCCTGTCTAGCAGGGCAACTGACATGATCCCCGGGGTGAATTTCCTCTCTCCCATCCAGTCATCAAGGTTCCTTTTGAAGAGGGCCAATGAGGCGCTCTGCTTGACATGTATGGGCAGTCTATTCCAGAGTATGGGGAGTCTCTGGGGAGTCTCTGGGTCAGGAACCTATCCCTCCAGCATATTTTGTTCATTGTGATGACAAGGTTTAGATCCCTGGAGCGTGTGGCTCTGATGGATTGGGATTTCTTTAAGTGGAGCATGTCCAACAGCTCATGGTTTTACATGGCTTTATATGTTAAGCAGAGATCACCTCTGAGTAGACGATATGCCACAGAGTATAGCTGGAGTTTTTTTAGACGGTCAGCATATGGCATCTGCTTTAGGCCCGTGATTCTTTTAGTGAGGTATTTCTGTGGCCTTTCCAGCTGTTGCAGATGTCTTGTGAGGTACATACCAAACGGGGTATTATACTCTATAATGGGTCTAATGAGGGATGAGTACAGTGGGACAATGACCTCCTTTTTTCTGGATGAAAAGACCTTAGTGATGAGGTATGCCACATAGAAGGATTTCCTGACTGTTGTGGCGATGTGGTTATCGAAAGTGAGACCACTGTCCACCTGTGTCCCTAAGTCTCTCATCACACTTTTGATGTTTAGTGTCCTGCCACCTATGTGTAACACATGGGTACATTTTTTTTTTCCAAAGGGGATAATTATACATTTCTTGGCATTAAGCTTGAGCCCATGGCTCTGGCACCAGGCATCTGTTTCTGTAAGGCCCTTTTGTAGAATATCCACATCATTTGGGGATTCAATAATGGCTCCCAGTATGCAGTCATCTGCAAACTTTGTTAGCCAGAGTCCCTTAGTGTTGGCCTGTACTTCAGAGAAGTAGATGCCAAACAAGAGTGGTCCCGGGACTGAACCCCGAGGTACTCCACTTGTCACTTGTCTGGAGCTGGATTTGGAGTCAGCTACTTTTACAGTCTGGGTTCTGTCAGTAAGCCAGTTGGCAACCCATCAAGTGACGTAGGGATTTATGCCCAGCTTAGTAAGTTTATCTATGATTCCAGAGTGGGGGATGGTGTTGAAGGCCTTGGCAAGGTCCAGATAGGCTGTGTGGACCACCTTACACTCGTTCAAAGCTCTGGAGACTGATTCGAAGAAGTCAATCAGATTCAGGAGACAAGATCGGCCCTTCACAAACTCAAACTGGGTGGGGTCCAGTGCTTGAAGGTTGCTAATGTCTTTGTTTATAAGTTCCATGATAATGCGTTCCATGCCCTTGCATAGGTTCATAGGTTCATTGATTAGTACTAGGCTAACTGCCCCTGCGAGCCATTTTAAGCCTAGCCATTTATCCCTTGTGAGACTCAAACCCTGCAGATCTGGCTTGTCAGACAGATGGGACGGTAGTTCCCGGGATCCAAGGTGGATCCTCCCTTATGGAGTGGGATAACTGTAGCTGTGCGCCACTCAGTGGGCACGAAGCCTGAGGTGAGGCTATGATTAAACATGACACTTAGGTGAGGTGCCAGTTCATTTTGTAGTTCAACACAGAGATAGTTCTCCTACTGTTAAGGTTCAGATGGCTGCCATCTCTCATAGGTTCATAGGTTCATAGGCAGGTACTAGGCTATTGGCCCTAGGGCCTAAACAAGCCTAGCCATAACAATTCCCTGGCTATTTCTTCCTACACTATTCACTTCCCTGGACCCCTGTGCAGCAGGGCGACTGACGTGATCCCCGGGGTGAATTTCCTTTCTCCCATCCAATCTTCAAGGTTCCTTTTGAAGAGGGCCAAAGAGGCATTCTGCTTGACATGTATGGGCTGTCTATTCCAGAATCTGGGGAGTCTCTGGGTCAGGAATCTATCCCTCCAGCATGTTTTGTTTATTGTGATGACAAGGTTTAGATCCCTGGAGCGTGTGGCTCTGAGGCATTGGGATTTCTTTAAGTGTAGCATGTCCAACAGCTCTGGGTTTGACATGGCCTTGTATGTTAGGCAGAGATCGCCTTGGAGTAGACGATATGCGACAAGAGTATAGCTGGAGATGGTCAGCATAGGGCATCTGCTTTAGGCCCGTGATTCTTTTAGTGAAGTATTTCTGTGGCTTTTCCAGTTGTTGCAGATGTCTTGAAAGGTACGTAACAAATGGGGCATTGTATTCTATAATGGGTCTAATGAGGGATGAGTACAGTGGGACAATGACCTCCTTTTTTCTGGATGAAAAGCCCTTAGTGATGAGGTGTGCCACATAGAAGTATTTCCTGACTGTTGTGGCAATGTTGTTATTGAAGGTGAGACCACTGTCCACCTGTGTCCCTAAGACTCGTCACACTTTCGGTGTTTAGTGTACTGCCACCTATGTGGTAATTCACGGGTACATGTTTTTTCCCAAAGGGGATAACTATACATTTCTTGGCACTGAGCTTGAGTCCATGGCTCTTGTACCAAGCATATGTTTCTGTAAGGCCCTTTTGTAGAGTATCCACATCATTTGGGCATTCAATAATGGCTCCCAGTTTGCAGACATGTTTTTCATGTGGGAGAGAATTCTGCCTCTTTAGCCTCTTCCAGACTGTGTAAAGCCTTTGTTAAAGGCACTTTTTTGTTACGTCCTCCCAGGTCAAAGATCCTGTTCCCCGATGGGATCTTACTATGGTTCTTCAAGCTTTGGTCGCTCTGCCTTTTGAGCTTGCCACAACTGCAGATCTGAAATTTTTATCTTGGAAAACAGCTTTTCTGGTGGCTATTACCTCTGCCAAAAGGGTTTCAGAGTTACAGGCCTTGTCCATCAAAGTTCCTTACATGATTTTTCACAAAGATAGGGTTTCCCTTTGAACCAATCCATCCTTTCTTCCTAAGGTGGCATCACCAGTCAATATCAATCAGACCATCAATTTGCCTGTATTTTTTCCTAATTTTAGTAACAAGATGGAATACAAACTCCACATGTAGGATATTCATAGACAGTTACAATTCTATTTACACATGACAAAAAATTTCCGTAAATCTGATCAATTGTTTGCATCCTTCTATAAACCCTTTTTGGGGAAACCTATCTCCAAGGTCACTATAGTTAGATGGATTTCTTCATGCATCCTGCAGGTCTATAAATACAGAGGCATGTCTCATCCAAGTCAGGTGAAAGCTCATTCCACTAGGACCATGGCTACGTCTGCGGCCTTTTGGTCTAGAGTATCTTTTGGATGATATTTGTTCTGCAGCTGCTTGGTCCTCATCTGATATGTTTATTTCTCATTACAAATTGGATTTGACTTCCAGAAGGAGAGCATCCTTTGGTTCCGCAGTGCTCCAGATTATCCTTCCATGAGAGCCTCCCAGGAGTTTAGTAGCTGGGGACTCTGTCCCACAGGTTGAAGACCAAATGAAGTAAACTACTTCAGATAAAGAAGTTATGTGCTCAGCATAACGTTCCATCTGAGTAGTTGTACTTCATTTGTCTTCAACCGTCCCTCCCTCCTTTCCCCGGACCTTGGCATATGATCAGCCTACGGGCTGCAGTATATGTCACAAGTGAATTTTTCAGGTCAGGTTATCAGTACAAGCTTCAGCAAACTCGATCTGAGGATGGAAGGCAGTGGAGGTGTATTATGGATAAGGGGAGGAGTTTGGAGTTCAGAGCAGATGCTAGTAAAAGTTGCCGGCTTGGATCCAATACGGATCCATAACCCACAGGTTGAAGACAAATGAAGTGCAACTACTCAGATGGAACGTTATGGTGAGTACATAACTTCTTTTTTATTATTCAGAGCATTTCTTTGTCATAGCTGCTCATAACTTTGTTAGCTGGTCTTCCTAACTATAAAAATGGTGAGGCATAAGCTTAAGGAGATATTACTAATCTGAATGTGCAAAACAAATGTTCTATAGTATATGAATACCGAAAGGCTTAGGGAAACTGAGATCCAGACTAAGGATCATTGCTGAGGTGTTAAAGTAAAGAACTTCATATAATAGGTTCACATCACTTTTCTTATTCTGTCACTGACGTACAGAGGAGAAAATAAATGCATATTGGTCTAAGTTCAACAAAGAAGCAGAAACAAGACCATCTTAATAGTTTCAACATTGTACTTATGTAGTCCAAGCTAAAAAAGAAAACTTTTCAGTGATGAAAAATGATTTAAACTTTTTAAGTTTAAGTGTACTTTGCTATGTTATAGTCCCAATATTTTAGTAAAGTTTGATTGGTCCTTGTAGTTGCTGGATAGACAACTTAGACAATCAATTTGACATTTCAGTTTCCAGTGGAATTTTTGATCAGACTGCATTTCATCATGTTCAAATCATTCACTTCTTATTTAAAAGAGATTTTATGTAGCTAGCATGTATTCTTTTAATACATTATTTAATTTTTCTAGTCAAGTGACTTAATTCTCAACATTTGCACTAATGTGCAGCAGCTTTAGATAAAGAAGTACAGGAGAACACCAACAATAGCCTAACTTATGATCAGGTCAACAAACAGAAGTGTCTTATACAATAGAAACCAGTGGTATGCTTAAATGAAATTATTAGTTCAAGGTTTATGGGCACTTATTAAGCTACTGATCCGTGAGGATTTTAAGAGGCCTAGCTTTATATTCCTGTGGTAGTTTTCAGCCCTTACATTTTGCATATAGGTAATCTAGAGTTGGCCGAAAGAAGGAAATGACAGAATATTTGTTTGACAATCTCAGCAGAATAAATCTCCAGTGGATATCTGAAAGCACTTCAGACAATAGGTAAAGCTCAAGACAGATGTAATGTTGCCCAGTAGTGTCTTATGTCAGATAATTCCTAAAGATAATAATTTAACAGTGCAATTCTGTAAAGCTACCTAATTTGTCAAATGGAGGATGTCATTAAATATCTCACTAGCATATTCACCATGTGATCAGTAACCTAAATCAAAACTGCAATATTACATTTGTTTAAACCATGCAAGCATTTTATTCAAATGCTTAAAAATGTAAATGTATAGAGTAAAAGTCATACAGTGAGTGTGTGTGTGTGTGTGTGTGTGTGTGTGTGTGTGTGTGTGTGTACATGTGTGCATGTCTCTCTCTCTCTCTCTCTCTATATATATATATATATATATATATATATATATATATATGTGTGTGTGTGTGTGTGTGTGTGTGTGTGTGTGTGTGTGTGTGTGTGTGTGTGTGTGTGTAGGGGTCTACTTTGAAAGGCTGAAATTCCAAAACTTTGACAGTCTGCTGAGAGCAGACTATTGAAGTTTTGGAACTTTGAACGCTCGTAATGGAGATCGCCATACAGCACGGAACAGGACATTCACCATTTTCTTCACTGTAGTGCAGTTTTGGAGTTGGAATATTTATTTAGCAGGTAGTGTGGTGATGCAGGGGTGCTTGCCCCCTGCAAAAACTTCTTTAAAAAAGTATGCATGAAAATAAAAGCTAATAAAATAAAAATTGTGAATTCTATTTATGTTTTTGAACTTATCTTCAAGTAAATTCCTCACAAAACTATTGCAAAAACACAACCATATCTTAGTTAGACTGTGGCAGTTATTTCATTGCATTACTAATTGTCTTGTCATAAAATTTATATTATGAAATATGCTAATTATTTCCAAAGCTTTTATTGTGCAGTCATTTAGAAGTATTACCTTTATTTGAAAATTGAATCTACAAAAATGGAAAGAATTTTCATTTGAATATATAAGATATCATTAAGATACTTTTCTACATTTAGTTAAAGCAATACATTCTAATTAATTCCCTAGTTCAGACCCAGAGAACTCATAATATAATAGTATAATAATAAACTGATTCCTCTTCTTCACATAAATTAATTTTATTACTTCTTTTAGCATTCTTATCTTGATCAAGCACAAGATATTAAAATCAATTAAAGGAAATGCTATGATTTCTGAATTAATGTAAAGTGATGTGTGTAAGGAAATGTTATTCTCTACTGTTAGTACGTGTTCTTTATTACATTTACCTTGCTGGTAAATGTCCCAGATCAAGTCTGGGGGATGAAAACCTAATAAACTGTATTAAATATATGCCTCAGTTTTGTAGTTAAAATCTCCCTCAATATGCCATAATAGGTTAAAAACGACACCTTTCTCATAACAAGTTTCAAATTAGTGAAGTACAGTACCAAGGTGTAAAGAAGAAAATTAGAAAACGTGTTACTTTAGGCCATCAAGAAATGAATTTATTTCAGTTGTTTTCCCATCTTTTGAAGACTATTCAAAATGGTTCAAAAAGTTTCTGGTAAAAAAATGAAAAATGAACATAATGAGACAGAACAATTAATTTTCTTGTTTTGTCATCTGATAGAACTGCATTCCTTAAATAAAAGTATAATATAATATATAGAGTTTGCATGTCTGAGCTATGTTGTTGTTACTTCTCTATAAATGTAATAAGGTTGTCCTATGGATCACTGGATAAACAACCACTACAATTGGAAATGTCAACAAATAATGTGAGGGACAAGTCTTAAGATATGCAGTTCTGGTGACGAAGTACCTAGATAAGAACTACAATACTACAATACAGTCTGAAACATCTTCACTGACACATCAACTGACTTACTGCATCTATGACAACATAACTTTATTCTAATTTAGAAACAAGACAACATCAGGTAAAGAAAATTGCTACATGGAAGGATTCATAAAATAACTAAATGCAATCTCTACACACAACCAGCATCTCTCTCAGTACTCATGGGAATATGCATGTTCATTTTTGGACTAATACTTCAGAGTAAACATATATACTCTGAAAATAACACTTGCTGGAGCATACATTAGTTGAATGAAAAGTATTCACCTGAAAAGAAACTTATCTAGGGTGTGATGGAGGATGCAGTTGCTCTGGGTGCAAGGTGTTAGTTGGGATGATCAACATCTCTTGATGGGGTGGTATTGCAGCACAGGAATTCAGAAATTAATGCAGACATTCTATTTGTGGTCAGGGCTGAAATGCTGAAGCGATTTTTATGTTGTGTTCTAACTGTAGCAAGTTACTTGTTATATTTGTAACAAGTAGTTTGCTACAGTTTCAAGTAGATCTTCAGAAAACTTTTTCTGCTCCTAAAAATAGCCTTGAAGGTCTACAGATTGTGGAATTGCACTGCGTGCCAGATAAGCAAGTTATGGCTTTACGTAACCGGAACTATATCACCCCGCCTACCAACCCAAACATGGTTAGACTACAGTTAAACACTGAATTAGAAAAAGGGAGGTAGCAGACTTGTATCAACCACACATTTCATTAACAAGGTTGATATAAATTATTTCTTAAGATTGTGAGGCAAATGGATACAACTATTTTGTTACCTCACAAAATCTTAGAGGTAATTTGTATACTGATAAACAGAGATATCAAAGCATCTGATCCTGTCAGTCTTCTAACTCCAAAAAAAGACAATCTCAGAGATTACAGTATTCATGGAAAAGGATCAATGCCAACTCATAGAATATGAAGAGTATACACCAGAAAACAAAGGCAGAACTGAACTGGAGGTCATACCATGCTAGTTGCACTCCTGACTTTCATTTGACTTCAGCCTTTTTGGAGATATCTGCAGAAAACAAAACCTCACTAAGACCACATTCATACTTATAAACTGTATTGGCTAATAAAACATGTCATACTTACAGCAAGAATGAGGAAATATTTACTGTTAACTTCATTTTAATTAAACCTAGTGACTTTTTTCCTACGATGGCCTCTTATCTAATTGCTTGTATGGCTACTCTTCAACTTTTTCAGTCTGAAATACAGTTTGGGCAACCAAATCATAACCTACTGAGTGGTTACAAATGCAAATTTTAGCATTACCTTCCAATCTGACTTATCTAGCATTTGCCATTGCACACTTTGACTATGTCTGTAAAAAGCAAAGTATGCATTCAACTGATTTTGACAGTTGAAACTCCTTCCACCAAATGTAAATTTGACCAAGTGTACTATACCCATCCCCCAACACACACACACACACACACACACACACACACACACACACACACACACACACAAAGATAGATAGATAGATAGATAGATAGATAGATAGATAGATAGATAGATAGATAGATAGATAGATGTACACTCATATAGTCCAAACAGTATCCAACATGGAAGCAGTGACCTCAGGCTGCAGGGATCCAAAAATGCACTTCTAAAGTGTAAATATCATCACAAAACTATAAATAAATATGTATATGCCAGTAAAGTAAACATTACCCTCTTAATATTCAAGGAAGGTTCAGTATGCAGCATCTTCCATATTATGCTAGCACGTTGTAGTACATTCAGATGCAGCTTTTGTTTTCAGTAGTAATGTATCCATTCTAATTAAACTGCAATTTACTGAATATAGTATGGAACAAGCATTTGATAACAATGAATTATTTTGATAAAATCTTTTATTAATGTTCATTTGAGCTTTGTTTGTATGTAATTGTATAATTTTCAGGAAGGCAGATATATAGGCAGAGGATAACTTATTATAATTTTGACAATCAGGCAATATTTGATTGATTTAGAGTGTTCAAGGATATTAAAAGGGTCTTAATATGTATGACCCCCACAGGGGTACGGGGGAATGCTTACCCCTATGGATATGATGGTATGTATACCACTCACTATACTTGCCAAGGAGACCTTCCAGAGATAAACTGAAGAAGTGCTGGGTAACTCACAGGTGTCTGCTTCAAGGATACTGCAGCAGTTCTTAGATGTACTGCTGGTATATGTGGATCACTACATTTATCTCCCAATGTCACATTAGGAATGATCCAGGACTGTGAATGTTTTTATGTGGTAGCACATTTCTCCAAGGTACTCAAGGTAATAGATTGCACCCACATTGCAATTAGGGCCTTTTCTGGTCCACAGGGTGTGTGGTACTGCAATAGAAAGGGTTACCATTCCATCAATTGCCAGGTAGTGTGTGATGCATGGAGGTACATTACCAACATCTTTGCCTCACATCCTGGCAGTGCACATGATTCGCATATCTGGCACACTAGCTCCCTCTCTACCACATCTTCCTGCATAGGCAGAGGTCAGCTGGTTGGTAAGTTAAATTTTCTTTTCCTTTTTCAATTGTTTTAAGTAGATCTTCATGGTAAGTATATTACTGAAAACTAAACCACTTTTCCTTTGTTTTGCTCTCCATTCTTCTCTTTCTTTCTTTTTTAAGGTGATGCTGGATATCCATGGGAGTTTTGACTCATGATACAAGTGAGAAATCCAAAAAGAGCTACAGACGTCATGACACAAGTGAGAAATCCAAAAAGAGCTACAGACGTCATGACACAAGTGAGAAATCCAAAAAGAGCTACAGAAGTCACCTACAACATCCCCACTGAATACTGTACTGTCATTGAAAGGGTCTTTAGCCTCCTGAAAAGTTGTTTTAGGTATATGGATGAGTGTGGAGTGTCCTTCAGTAAGTCCCAGCTACAGTGTGCAGGATGTTGACAGCATGTTGCATTCTGCACAACATGATCATGCACCATTTGATGGTGAAGTGACCCCTGCTGTCACTGCAGCTCCCAGTTCCAGTCCTACTAAGAATAGTGATGACCTGCCAAGAGCAGTAGTAAGGGACCCCATGCAGCAGGTAACTGGCTGCACAGGTAAACAGTAGGTGTCTATTCCTGAATTATGAACCATGACATTCAGGTTAGTGTTTCCTTTCTTGTAGGCCAGATTCATTAATGCCTATAATAAGTGCACATGATCTTTATTCAAGGCCAACCCTACCATACTTTTTGTGTTTTCTAGTCAATATTGAAGGCTCCAAGAAAATCTGTAGAAAAACTAAAATTAGGAGGAAGAAGGTATGAGTTATGCTCATGTTGTCTGTTCATTCAGATTGGTGTACACTTAATGTACACATAGTGTAGGCATTAATTGATACATGCAATGATATCTGTGGGTTATGCTCTGTGGTGCATTTCTACTGTCACTGTTCATCTGAGATTCCTTCTCATTTTAAATATATATATATATATATATATATATATATATATATATATATATATATATATAGAGAGAGAGAGAGAGAGAGAGACAGAGAGAGAGAGATTCACTTTATAATCTCAAAATACTGAAACATCGAATTTCAGTATTTCGAGACCATAAAGTTGAATGGTCAGAATAGAGAAAGTGCATAACCGTGAATCCGAATATGTTGAATTTGCGGTTATGGATTAATGGTACATGACTTGGAATGTGTTGTGTAGATGGTGTCCGGTTTAGTGAGTGGATTTAGGTGTAATTTAAGGTAAGTGACTATTTTGTAAGGGTTTGGTGTAGGCGTGTGAGTGTATGTGAGTGTGTCTGGAAGTTGTACATGTGGGTTAGGGTAGGCAGGTAAAAGTATGAGTGTTTAAATGTTGAATGTGGTGGTGTTTGTATATATGTGATGTGTGTGTGAGGGACTGTAGAATGTCTGGTTGTGCGTTTGTTGTCTTTTTTCTATTGGTGAGATCTCAGAGTTAGAATATTTAAGTGGGGTGTGTGGTGGGAGCAGCCCCCCACATGGGGGTACAGGGGGGCTTGCCTCCTGCTCATTTGTAGTGTAGGTTTGTTAGTTTGTGTTTTTATGTTTGTCTGTGTATTTTTTTTTTTTTTTTTGTGGGTAGTGTGGTGTATGGTTTTGTTTAACTTCGCAATTTAACTTTCACAGTTTTGGGGTTTCGGTGTTCTGCAGATTCAACTTTATAGTCTCAATATACTGAAATTCGATGTTACAGTATTTTGAGATTATAAAGTGAATATATATATATATATATATATATATATATATATATATATATATATATATATTTTTTTTTTTTAATTTTAGAACAGTTTTATATTATTGTTAGCGAAAGTCATGTCTGAGTGCTCACTGACTCTGTTTAGTGATGTCATAAGATATCATATAAGTAATGAAAGCATTTTTAAGTGTTCTGCACAATAAATTTTAGTGAGGTGGTTTACATAAGTATATACATATTGTATGGCCTTAAAGTGGTTCAGTTATTAAAGAGTGTTAATTCATTGATCGACACAAGTTCATACCTTGCATTTAAATAAAAATGTATCGTATTTTTTTTTTTATATTATGTAGTGTTTTCTCAGTTTAAACTATGTGGTGTCTGTTGAGGTAATGTACATCAGAGTATTTTATTTTGCTTTACACAATCATTTTATGGCCTTAGAGACAAAAATATTATCATTTGTTCAGTGGTGAGGGTAAGGTAGTAGCAGTGTTTATTTACATGGCAGCATACTCAAATTAACTGGAAATTTTCTCATTAATATGTTTCCATGAAAACGTGTGTATTATTACTTTTTTAATTGTAGGTAACTGCCAGCTGTAAGAATAGCAATCCATATGCAATCATATGTTATGACATGCAGCTTTCTTTCTAGATTTCCATGAGATTTTAAGCAGTGCCATTACAGGACTGAAATGCATACAATTGAGAAATGCCCTATGCCCCCCTTTTTTAAATAACTTATTCCTTTTTTGAGTTAAACATTGACCTGTGTTTGTGAAGGTCAAATTGTAAGTAACAGAAATGTCACATTTGATTCAGTATGTCATAATCAAATGTGTCATACACATCTTCTAAAAACAGGCTAGGTGACAGTGCAAGTGTTTTTGAACTCGGGCTGTTATGAGAGCTGGATGGTGAGTTCATCAGTGCTGTGACCTGCTTGATGCAGGTGATCCTGTAGACACTAATCTGACAGTGCTGCAAGAATGTGATTGGAATTCAAATGAAATGTTCTGCTAGGTGTAGGTGCTGATATGGCCTGCATCTAATCTGTTCTGCTTGTTCTGCCCATACTTTCATGAGAAGCAGTTGTAGTCTTATGTGAGCTGCCCCCACATGTCTGGACAGTACCCCGTCATTTTCCCCTTTCAAGACTGACTTCTGCTTGAGTCTGGTAGTTCCTATCTAGTGTATGAATGGAGGTGACCACCAGTACTTAGAGTGCCACCATTCTACTCAGCAGTTTGATCAAGGCATTATCATTACCATTTCCCAGTAGTACTAGAAATCCTCATACATGTTCTGGAGGACTCTGACCATTTACAGCTGACTCTCTGTGGCAGTGGTCTGAGCCCTAACTTGTCACATTTACTGCGGGGTAGCCAATATTTTACATGTTTGGGTAGTTGTAACAAATTCCTATACCTGGCAACCCTTTGGAAAGGTGTCACTGTGGACACTTTTATTAATGAATGTTTGCCTTCATCCTAAAAGTGTTCATCTGGGGTTTTTTCTTCCTGTGGATTTATGAGTGTAATGTCAGCATTTGTTTGAATTCCTGATGCACTGACATTTCCTGCAGTAACTAACATATTGTGGGGTATGTGAGATCTTGCCATCTGGGGCTTTGTGTCACTTTCCAGATGCTGCCTTATAAATATAACTATGTTATCATCATCATCATCTTCAACAGCTATTCTGCTGCTGATATCCTTGAAATTTATTACTATAGTTGAACTGAATTTTCACCTCTGCTGTTCCTGTTTAAAATGATTTGAAAACATTATTAATAAAAAAATAGCATGAGGCCGTTGTGGTGCAGTGGTTAGCATTGTCGCCTCCCAGTAAGAGGTTCTCCCATTTGATTCTCGGCTGCAGCGCCTTCTTTGTGGAGTCTGCATGTCCTCCCTGCGGTCAAGTCACATTTAAAGACATGCAGGCAGGTGCGTGCGTGAATGGGTGTGCCTTCTTTGAAGGTTGGGCATCGGGCTGGCAACTCAGCACCGTAAAAATTCACTGCCAATCATTAGCGGACTGGAGTTCCACTGAGGCGACCCCTAACCGGGAAAAGCTGAAAGACAAACAACGTTAATAAAAAATAGCATACACTACTGTATGTTTATTAAGCAGGTGTGGGGGACACTTCTTCATTGTTATTCTGTGCACATGTACAAGGTTCACCTGTAAATAGTAATTGTCATGTGTTAGTCATTCCACGTCAGCATTTATTTCTCTATATAAATATATGTGTCTGTTTTTCAACCAACCTTCCTGAGCAGATGAGTGTTGCTGCTGCATACATTGGTAATAGCCAATGTTTACACCTCCTCTGATTTTTCCAGTGTCTTCATCTTCTGTGACATAGTCAAACCCACATATTGAGAGGAGGTATTCCTCATTTGTTATGAATGGGAGAACTGTTGGTGGCCCATCACCCAGTACAAGTGCAGACAATTGCATTCTGCCTTCTCTTGATTCTAGCATGTCCTTCCATATCATTTACCCTTTTCTTCCACTGACACCATTAATGAAGGGCAACTTGATTCCAGGCTTTGTCCTCTCAAGTTGTTTCGACCCTTCTTTGCCAAGCAGATGATCACCATACATCCTAAGGGCTGCCATGAGGATGTTGGTTTTCCTCATAGCTCAAGTTATCATATCTCTGCCTTGATTCCTTTTTCTGCATCATTGCTGCACATGAAAAAAAATATGCCACCGTCATACACACACACAAAAAAAATTGATGTAATAATCAGTTTAAATCAACATAATGATGACAGCATGCAAACTCCATAATTATATGCATTTGAAAAATGTCAGTCCAGCCAATACAATAGAGAGTCAATTATGTGAACGTCGATCATCCGAAATATCAATTATCCAGACCCAGTCTTCCAAAGTTCTTGGATAGGAAAAATCATAAAGTCTGAATATGCAAACATTATACATATTAGCTTGTGCATGTTTTTTGAACTTGTAACCTGCTTGTGTGTGAAAAATATTCGTTATTGTCCACTGGACTTGCTGAATAGTTGAAAAGTGTATTTCCTGAGTGCAGAAAAAACAAGATTTTAAAAGTTTTTAATCCAGTTCAATGTATGTTTGATTATACGAACAGTTTGATTATCCAAACTACCCTTGGTCCTGATTAGTTCAGATAATTGACTCTCTACTGTAATGTTGTGGTACAGTAATGTCTTCAGTATCATGAATACATTCACAACAGTAAAGCAATCTGTTTGTTAACAGACTCATCCTTCCACTAGCTCTAATACTGTATTCTAATCAACAATAATGTTATTTTTTATTTAGCAGTGATACTCAGAAATCTCCCAGTAAAGAAACATATACGGTGAACCAGCTAAACATCTTTGTCACTTCAGTACTTCACAATTAAATCACTGCATTTCTACCATGTATGCACAATCACTAAATGACACCAAAATATATTATTTTCTTGGTGATCACTAATTGTTTACACTGCTGCCTTAATGATTTTCTGTTCACAAATTACAGCTTCACAGTATACATTAAATCTATTGTAATATGCCCATTGTATAAGTAAAACAAACATTTATATCATTTTGAGATTTTCATATTGATTTGCAATATTTCTATTATTTTTCTTACTTTAGAAATTCCACAATTTCCTATGTCATTTGCCACCTAACTCGAGTATTCCCACGTTAATATCTATTAAACTGTTTCACATAAATTCAGATTCATTTATGCATTCTGTATGCAAATTAGGCCTTTAAAGGTTATCTCTGTGAATCATAATAATATACGAATGTGTATTGCCACTTGTTCACGTAATTCATTCTCCACTGCTCATGTACTCAGCCTTAGTTTGGCGTGAAAACATTGGGGACAGCTGTGGTGTCTGCAGCAGTCCTCAGCTATCTGCAGCATACCACTGGAAAAAAGTGGATAGCCTCAGCCATGTTCAAAGATTATTATATTTAGAAAAAACAAAATGGAGTCATATGCACGACAGTTTGCACAACCATGAAAAGTAATCTCTGCCCATCTGAAATCATCTGGCAGACCTTCTCATCTCAAAGCACTCAACATTTCATAAAGTAGGTAATCACACTCATGAGAATATGTATTTGTGAGCCCCCCCCCCAAAAAAATACTGCTGACCCATGCATTAATGAATGAAATTTAGGAGTAATCCCCCACAACTAATGCAATGCTCAGCAATAAGTAATATAAAGAAAAAATGATAATTACATAATTTGTTTTATTTAATATATAAAAATGTATGTGACAAAGCATTTCTGGTTAAACCAAACTTGACAATAATAACAGTCCCTGAATTTCTTTGCTGGTTAACTGGGTTTGGTTAAGTGATGTCATACTCTAGATGGAGTAGTTCTGAACCTGTGAACCACAATCCTGCTCATATTTTCTACATTCTAGTACTGGCACTTCAAATTATGGCAGTACCTGTGAATGCACAAGGTCACGCTGCAAGATGGTCAGATATAGAAACTTTGACAATGATCCATCTTCTTAGGGGAGTCATATATGGATAAGACCCATGATTCCAGGGGTAAAAAAGTTAGATATCTGGTAGGAATTAAATGAGCACCTGTCATCCCTGACATGGATCACCTGCTCTGGCCAACAATGCCACCACAGGTATGATGACCTACAGAAGCATAGCACCGACCTGCTGAATTAGTGCATTGACCAGGAAAGCTCTGTAGTAAATATTATATGTTTTATGTCATATTAGGCATAGATTTCAAAAATAAACTATAAGAAGGTCATATAATTGAAGGCATTTGGTAGAAGAAATATGTGTAACTGGAAATATATATATGTTTTTATAATAATACAACTAAAAGCATAAACATGTGCATACAGAATTGCATCTGTATAGAACTGCATCTGTATTGAATGTTTATGTGATAATATAATCATCTCTGTAAATACAAATGTAATACATTTATTAGTATAATAATATTCTGCATATATATGTCTAAATCACAGATATCCACTTGCATGAGTACACTTATAACTACTTGCTCATGCATGTAAACAGAAAGCAAAGTTTGTATTTCCACATAATTTCATTTAGTATTCCATTACTTTAGGTAGTAGTTAAATTACATGCTGACAGTTTTGGTAAAGAAAGAATTTTGTTTGTGTAGGCCAGAAAAATATTTATTAGTATAATAACTGTATAAGACATTTATTTCTTCCACAATGTTAACTGCAAGTACAAAATGGCATCCACCATACCCAAGTCAGAGCGAAGGTTTAGGGAGGGGGTTGAGGCTTATCAAGTGACTGATCAGCACATACCTTAGTAGAAATGGACAGGTAATTTACTTCTATATTACCTCTATATACATTTTTAATTTCACCCCTTATATGATTAGAATTATCAGGCATAAAACCATGAAAGCACACATTTTTGTACAGCTAAGGAATGAAAAACTTCTTTGAATTGCTACATTTTACTGTGTCAATGGCTTCTTCCTGAACACAGTTCATAGACTGCTACAAGCAAAGCACAATAATTTAAAACACCAGTTAACCATTTGTAACTTACTGTAAAGGAAAGATTGGCACAGTATAAAAATTCATATATTAGTAAATATGTAAATAAATTTATAGTAAGCAAGTACTGCAGCGAATGAAATACCTTGCACATTACTACTACTGATATCAATAATAGAAAGGAAAAAGAGAGGAAATACAGGTAATTAACAACTGTATAATGTTTTTTCTTTCTAGCTGACATCAAGGTGAACAGCAAGGTTGGTTGAGGAATCTGCTAAGTATGATTAAAGTAGTAAGTGGCATTGTGTGTTTAACTGAGTTCATTTGTACACACACACACACACACACACACACACACACACACACACACACACACATATATATATATATATATATATATATATATATACATGGATTCCTATTACAAGAACGAAAGTGCACTACTTCGTACTTGTAATAGGAAGCTTCACTTCTGCGAAAGTTCACTTTCACACACACACACACACACACACACACACACACACACACACACACACACACACACACATTGTACATGACACTCCACCCTACTCGATCGCACACATGGGTATGCTCACCCATTTACCCCTCCACACACACACACGCATTCACACACACACGCACATACACACACACGCACATACACACACACGCATGCATGCTCGTGCGCACACACATACATTCACTGATGGATACACACCCATACTTCTTAACTGTCCCTGACCTTACAGAACATCCATGAGTTTGCCTTTTATTTTTATTCTGTCCCTTATACAATAATTCACAAAGGATTTCAGTCGGTCAATAATGCTATACACTAGAGTATCATATAAGTTATTGATCAGAAAATCCATTCTGCTACAAAACCTGTTGTTCTATTAACTTGTTAAGCAAATAACTGGAATATTTAAAAAAGTTCCCTAATTGTTGAGCTATTTTTTAGCATGTCCCTGAATCTTGAACAAATAAGTTGAAAGCTATGCCTATGGCTCATACCTTCAGTCACTCTCCAACACATACTCACATGATCACACTCATGGACACACTCATCCATTCACTCATAAACACAGACACACACTCACCCACACATACACACCCACACACATATACAGTAGTGATCCCATAAGTAACTCCCTCCTGTGAGTACCAAGAGAGATCCACACAACACACACACACACACACACACACACACACACACACACACACACACACACACACACACACACCAAACTGGTCTTTTGCCTCTTTCTAGATATCTGAAAAGTTTTGACACCATCTTTCACCCACTCCGCTTAACTCATTACATCCGAGTGACGTCTCCAGGTGCATCTGCAGTTACTTCCTACTGCACCTCTAGGCGTCAAATAATGCTTGTTCATATTTGCATTAATAATTCCAAAACCATGCTACATACAAGGTATCAGAATATTTTATCTTGAAGCATACATGATGGCAAACACAATTGCATTGATATTTGACCTCTGTCAATGACTATTTGTTAGAAGTGTAAGGTGATAACTTCATTTTTTAAAGGCTGAAGCCACACCCACTGGGAGTTAAAGGTACACACTCAAAAGAGCTGTTCTATAAACTCTCTGAACTCAACCTGTCTGCCTCTACTATCTCCTGGTTCTCAAGCTACCTCAGCAACCATTTCCAGTCGGTAAAATGGCTTTCCACTATCTCTCCAGAACTTCCTATAAATGTGGGGGTTCCACAAAGTTCAATACTTGGCCTACTAGTATTTAGCATTTTCACCAATCAGTTATCTACCGCCTCTCCACATTCATCACTCAATACACCAATGACTCCATAGTCATCACCATAGCCAATGCCCTTTCTGATCTTGATATGACAACTCAGCACTCCTTTTTGTCTATTGAAAACTTTCTCAACAAGAACCAGCTAAGCCTAAATCCAGAGAAGACTAAACTTCTCTTAATCCCAAAAACAATTAATCATCTTTAACCTTCTTTCTCCATCACTTTTCACAATAATCTACCAGTCACAGTGGAAACTCACACCAAACTAATTGGGGTCATCATTGATGACCAGCTGAAATTTAACCGGCATATTCTCAGTAATATTAAGACCACCAAAAACTGTGCCTCCTCTACAGGAATAATAAAATTTTATCCAGTAAAGCCAAGATACCTGACCCTTCTTTACGGCTCTCAAATTCTGACCAACTTACAAACCACACTACTCACTTAACTAGAAGGTGGCCAAATGCACTGCCAAACACCCCTATCATTCTCATCAATGCTCAGCCCTCAGGAAACTAAACTAGTTAGATCTTCCTCACGTCCTTCTCCTCTCTCAGCTTCAGATAATTCATTCTATACTGCACCTTCCCTCCTTCTGTCCCAGCATTACCTTTATCATCTCCCTATACTCACCAACTAGAACACTTTGCAGCTCTGAATAACATTCCCTTTCTATATACAAGTCAAAAATCAAAATAGGAAACAATGTATACAGCTATTCCCCAGCTGAGAACTGGAATAAACTTCCACTGGACATTTGAAATATTAAGCCTAAACACCAGTTCAGAAGTGCTCTAAGAAACCAAATAAGCAATACATGGCTATGTCTGTGTAATCATCCCCCTGGTTGACTGTATTTCTCTCTGTCCTCTGCCTCCCACCTTTCTTCCATACATATTTCTTCCTCTTTGTCCACTTATGTTTCTCTGTATCTCTATCACTACTTGTAGCTATCCTTTGGTACCTGCATGATTGCTATTGACTTACAGTCCAATAATTGATTATATGCTTGTCAGCTATGCATCTGAACTAGTGAGGAAGAATGTTGTACCTCTAATGGACTTTTTGCTCTGTATAGCACCAGGTGCACTTAGTAATCATTCAGAATCATAATGTCTATTATTCTAACTCATCTACTGTTACTCCTGGTGACTACATGTTTGTAGCCATGTACTATGCTTATGTACCTATTTGGGTATGATCTATGCATATGTAACTATAAATAACTATATGTAACTCCATGTTTGTTGCCATGTGCTATGTTTATGTAACTATGTTGTTATGATCTACGTTTATGTGGAGCTTTTCTCCCCAGGTCTCAACTGAAAAAGCGTCTCGGCCCAGCTGGACTAACCCGGTCAACAAATGTCAAATAAATAAATAAACACGCTCACCTGAGACCACCCATACCCATAGAGATGTGCATGTATGCTGCCGCAGGCATGCACACACTCATATCCTCCCACCAAAACATCTTGCTAAACTCCCAGTACTTAAAAAAATGCAATCTTTCCCATTAGAAGTAACGTAGGAATGGTGCATTTTCACCATGTTAATAAACACACCTGGCCATTCTTCTGAATTGTTATGACACATAACTTATTCAAGCATATAGTACCTTTTCTATACTTCCAGTTAACAGCCATATTTCCTTATGGAATCTAGACCTTTTGTGGGTCTGCCATCTTTAATTAAGTGGTTTACCAGCTAACAATAGGCAGTGTTTGAAAGGGTAAGGTAAAGTTAATAAAATGAGTTAAGCTAGAATGTCCTGTAGTAGGGAAACTAACCATTGTTTACCACTCATTATTCATATTTTCTTATTTCTATTCATATTCTCATACCTGCGAGTCCTGCATGCTTTTGAGAGGTATTGTGTGAAATCCCATATTGGGAAACAGGAAAATTCATTGTCTTTTCAATTTATAATACTCCATACTGGGGATACATTTAGTTGTTTGTTATTAATCATGAAAATAATCAGTATTTCCACATGTAGTTAACACTTCAAAAACTAAGCAACATACAAACTACTGCATAGTATCACATGAAACCTTAGATGTTGTAGAAGAAAACTGTCATTGATATTTGCACTGTAAGTTTCACATATTGAGAGATATTTAATGTTATTTATATTGCTACTGATATAATCTAGCATATGCTCTCATATTTCTATAAATATCTCAATAAATACAGACTCGGAGATGAATTTCTTGTTGTTATGTGAAAGCTTATGTCAGGTTAGCAAGTGTTCTTAACGATATATATCTAGGTTGCACTTTCAAAGGTTTGACAATAGGTCTGCCAGAACCATTTAAGTATACATATATATATATATATATATATATATATATATATATATACATATATATATATATATATATATATATATATATATATATATATATATATATATATATATATATATATATATATATATATATATATATATATATATATATATATATATATATATATATATATCTACTCACTTCAGTCAAGTAACTCATATGTTAGCCTCAACTACCACACGTGCCAAGAAAGAACCTTTGCATATACAATTATTCCAACAAAATAAAACAAATAACATTATTTTTGCAGGAAGGCAAGCCTCCCTGCATATCACCTGCTAATTATATATTATATTAACTGCAAGACTCTTAATCCAAGGGGAAGGGGAATATTCCCCTATATGGGATAGTTGATCTGGCAAATCTGTTGATTATCTGTTTAATTGACCAAATATGTTTGATTAAACGGATGTTGGCCAACAACAGTTTGAATGAAGTGACAGCACAAACCAATATGACAAAGTCAGTGGCAGCATGTTCAGGAATGCAGAACCCAAATTAAAGTTAAAACCGCTTTTTATTCACAAATATAAAATAAAAACTTCTGGCAACAATAATTCCTCAAGCACTTTCGTCTCTGCTTATTCAGAGACTTTTTCAAGAGTACAAATGCTGTCAGAAAGTTGATTTTTAAAAACAAAGATCCACCCCCTTATTAGCTTAACACCAATAGGGACAATCTATATACCATTACTCATAAATAACATACATATTAAAAAGCTTCTTCAAACATACAAACCTGAAGTACCACAAATATACTAATATCTCAAACAATAAATCTTAAAATTCTATAAAAATGTACTATTAAAAATATATATATATATATTATCTGTTTATTATTGTTGCCAGAAGTTTTTATTTTATATTTGTGAATAAAGAGCGGTTTTAACTTTAATTTGGGTTCTGCTTTCTTGAACTTGAAACAACAGTTTGAGCCAAATGCAGGACTCCCATATAATACGTCTGCATGTGTGTGGGTGCATGTATAATATATATATATATATGTGTGTGTGTGTGTGTGTGTGTGTGTGTGTGTGTGTGTGTGTGTGTGTGTGTGTGTGTGTGTGTGTGTGTGTATCTATCTATCTATCTATCTATCTATCTATCTATCTATCTATCTATCTATATGTAGTCCACAGTCATATAACAGTCAGGAAAGTAAAAATATAACACTGCAGTGCACACCTGACTTGCACACTATCAGTCATTGTGGTTTTGATAAACTAAGAAAAAAAAACTGCAGTAAATCTGCTCTAACAAGCTGTATTTATTGGACTGTAGGAAAACCTTCTTACCAAATTTGAGGTAAAACTAGCTTCCCAGGTCAAGGTCAACCATAAAGCTTTCTTCAGCTCTGTCTGCAACCTCAAGGGTAGTACACAGCAATGTGCAGAAGTAATAACTTCCCAACTGTCACTAGGGCACAGCTCTTCAACACAGTCTTCAAGGCCAAGAATGCAGCATGAATGTGCCACAACAGTATCCCAGGATTTCTCCTAAAGAGAATGAAGCATGACCTATCAGGGTCACTAAATTCACTTTTTAACTATGACCTCCAGTCAGGCTTCATGTCACATAAATGTAGAACTGCAGTGGTCATCCCTCTATAGAAGGACAGGCTATCTATGGACCACAGTAACTACAGACCCATAAGTCTGACTGATCTTATGTGCAATGCCATGGAAAAAAATGTCATTGAAATTATTAATAAAGGCACTGGAAATCTTCAAAAACTGGATTCAACCCAGTTTGGTTTTGTCAAGGGCAGATCATGTTTACTCAACCTGACCTGGAGAATGTCACCAAAGCAATGGATAAGGACAAACTGGTGCATACTGCCTACCTTGACCTGGACAAGGCATTTAATAAAATACCCTACCTGGGCATTGTAGACAGAACCCTGGAATTAAGTATAGGCACCTATGTCACCCACTTGATAGTCAGGTGGCTCTCAGATAAGACCCTAGAATTTAGGATAAGGAAGCCCATCTCCACAAAGTGGGTGCCACTTGCAGAATCCTTCTGGGCTCTGTACAGGGTCCTCTCCTTTTTTGCATCTACTTCTCTGAGGTCTAGGCCACTGTCAAGAGCCTTGGAATGACCATGTTTGCAGAAAATTACAAACTAGGAGCAGTCATAGACTCCCCCAGGACACTAATATACTCCATGAATGGATGGCTCTGACAAATAAGGGGTGCCAGAGCCATGGTCTAAAACTCAATGCCTTGAAATGTACACTAGTATTCTTTGGGAAATCTGATACTACTGAAAACTACCACAGTGATAACACACCCCTAAGAACAGACCCAGTGCTCAAGGATTTGGGGATGCATGTAGATAGGGACCTGGTCTTCAAACATCTGGTATCAGTGGCAGTAAGGAAATAATTCTATGTTGCTCAACTTATTAGCAAAATTATAGCATCTAGGTCCAAATAAGTCATTGTTGCACTTTATTCAACCATCATCAATCCAGTTGTTGAGTACAATTCCCCATTTTGTATGTACCCAACTAGGAACATATATCACCTGGAATATTCACAGAGGTCCCTCACTAAAAGGATACCGGGTATAAAAAAGCATGTCTTACATGGGTCACCTCTATCCCTGTACTCAGTCCCCTTCAGACTGTGGAAGGGAGATCTATGCCTGGCATACAAGGCATCCTTGGACTCCACTCGGATGGACCTACTGCATATCTACAAAGCATATAGTATCAAAATTGCCCAATCTAGGGCCTTAAACATTGCTTGCAACAAAAATGGGGCTTGTTGAAGGGACCCGTATGTGTTTCAGAGACTACATCTTCTCTCAAACAGGCTTTCCATCCATATGAAGCAAATCTGTTTGCAAGCCCAATTCAAGTGTAACTTTGACCACTGAATGTGGAATCAGAAATTTGTCCCTGGTCTTGCACCTAAGTCTGTAATGGACAGAGGCAGCCTATAACTACTTGACCACCCAAGCCCTGGCCTACATGCACTCCTTAAAATAATCTTAAGGTTCCTGAACTTGTCAAATATATTTCAGATGCAAGGCTTGGCTTAAAAAGATACCCATGGTCATTAGCTTAGTACATACCTATGAACTTCGTATATCATAATTAATCTAGGCTGACTGTGATCAAAGAAAAACACGTCTCAGTAAAGAAAGATACTTTTGCAATTGCCTAGAAAAATTTGCTTCTACCAAACTGGAAATAGCTGGATAAGCTGAGTTATTAGGCTGGTAAAGCTGAGAAGGATGTCAAGAGGGGAATGTAACAAAAGAATGAATGGAAAGAAATCATCTGAGGTACAGCTCCATAACTGTTATAGTCAATGAAAGTGCCACTCTAGAAGCATTGTAGTCACTTATATTTATAAGGGGGGGGGGTGTTCTCTCTAATAGAGGAGTCTAATCATTGTTCCTTTACTCAGTCAAGTTTTAAAGACTAAAGGAATCCTTTCTATCACTATTCAGACAATTTTCCAATAACCATTCATATGGATGCTAGAAGAGACAACAAGGTTAGACCTGAAATTTAGAAAGTAATTTGGCCCTTGGGAAATATCATTACATTTTTTTTGTGAGACAGAAACACGAGGATGTACAGATAACCGTCTTCAATACCCAAAGTATTCATCCAAACTTTCAGGTCTTTGAAGTGCCGTATTCTGTTTAAATTTGCATGTGACGCTTGTTTGTAACTCTGATGGGGCAGCTACTCATTCAGAATTTAGTCACTAAGTCTTCTGTCTCTTGATTGCAGGGATAGTGTCCAGCTCCCCCGCAACTGTGAAATGGACTTAGTAGATAGCCAAAAAAAATAAATAATTAACTCATTTGAATTAAAAAAAGAATTCCCATAGAAACTGTGATATCTGTAATTATGAACACCCAAAGCTGTGAATTTCAGGAATTTCAATGAAATTTTTTGCATGGGGGAGGGGGGTGCTTCGTTCCCATACCCCCTAGTTTGCAATGTCCCATACTAGAAATTACTGCACTTTGGAAAAAAAGGGGCAACTCAGAGACTCAGTTTTTGGTCTTTTAGGACTTGTAAATTTAGTCCTTGAAATTACAATAGGCAACCAATAAAAGTATTGAGATTTGACACACCTGTGCAAGTCCTTTTGTAGAATTATAAAGATGCAGAATAGAATTTTATAGTCTTGACAAATTACAATGCCTTTTTTCTAAAATATGTGAAATGTTAATTTAAGAAACAACTGTAATCACTGACATTATTGTTCAGAAATTGACTGTGCATGTTGTTTTAAGGAAATCTGTGGCTTATACTTTAAAAATATTTGATGTACTGAACCAGCTGGTTGACACATCCACAAAGGGCTCAAACATCCTGGTCCTGCTGCTCACCAACATGGGAGACAGCTGCACCAACCCTAGTGTTTGGCCATCTCAGCTGCACCAACCCCAGTGTTTAGCAATCCCTGGTGAGATCTGACCACAAATCATTCTCACTAGAAGTAACTATAAGACAAGACACCCCCCCCCCCTTAGCAACAAATGGACTAAAAAACTTCTCCAAGGCCAACTACAACCTCTTATGTAATGGCATAAATAGCTTCATAGCCCCCCCCCCCCCACTGATGGAACAGACAGCTATGCAGAGTTATACACCAATGCTTTATACAAGCAACTGTACAATTGTATTGACTTTGCCATACCCGATAGAGTAAAAGCAAGATATTCAAGAAAAATCAAACATGCCTGGTGGACAACTCCCATTAATAGGCTATACAACAGGAGGAAGAAATTTCTGTCTAAGAGCAGGAAGGAATGGTCTCAAACTAGAAATACTCCTCCTCAACTTAAACAAGCAAATAAGACTTCTAGTGAAGTCCTTCAGAGCTAACTACGAATAAAAATTAGCATCCCTAACTAAGGATAACCAAAGGTGTTCTTTAGTTACATCCGTAACCTCAAAGGTAAGGCCCAGATTTGTGCTGAATGCATAGTTAATGGTACTACATATATAGAACCTGTGGATATAGCAAACCTGCTGGCTCACAGGTTCACTGAAAACTTCACTCCCCTGTCCCTGCCACATATACCCTGAAGCATCCCGAATACCTATACCTCACCTAGTATCTTCAAGAAGCAGGTATTAAATGCCCTTTGCAAGGCCAAAAACATAGCCTCTGTGGGACCAGACAACATCCCAGGCTGTGTTCTACATGGGTTAAACAGGAATTACCATCACCATTGAGCATGTTTTTCAATCACAGACTAAGCACTTTCTTCATACCCGTGACATGGAAAACAGCTACCGTTATCCCTTTGCAAAAAGGGGGTGTATCCACAGACCCCGTGAACTATAGACGCATTAGCCTGACCAGCCTTATCTGCAAGGCCATGAAATAAATCATCATGGACCTTATTAACAAAGATATAGGAAATCTCCAAATGCTCGACCACACCCAGTTTGGCTTTGTTAATTGAGATCATGCCTGTTAAACTTGGTGGACTTCTTTAAGACAGTCACCAAAGCCCTAGATGAGGGCAAATCTGTGCATATGGCCTACCTACATACTCCTCAACCTCTTAGAGTAAGAAATTTGGACAAAGTCAGAAATAATGGGGGGACAGAGGTCAAAAAAAGAGGGACAATTTCTAAATATTGCTCTTAAAAACTTAGAAAGTTGATAGAATAACAGATTTGATATTGGCATACATTTTCTGAAGGAAAGACATCTATAACCCAAATATATATCATCATTTTCTGACTCCATTCCTCAATGACATGCTGATGGTTTGCCAGAAAACCATAATTTTCAAAAAATATGAAACAAAAATCTGGACATTCTGCGAAAATCTGTACAATTAAGAGGTATACCTACCTAGACTTAGCTGAGGTCTTTGACACAATCCCCCACTCAGGCATCATTGATAAACTCACCCAGGTGGGAATCAACCCATATATTGTCAGGTGGGTTGCAAACTGGCTCACTGATAGAACTCATACAGTCATAATAGGGGACTCCACTTCCTCCAGCAGAGCCATAACCAGTGGTGTTACACAGGGATTGGTTCTGGGAACCCTACTGTTCAGAATCTACTTCTCTGTCATGCAGGCTAAAACCTAAGGACAAAGTTTGCTGATAACTGCAAACTGGGAGTGATCATTGAAGCCCCTAGTGATGTCAATATCCTGCAAGAAGGTCTTACACAGAATAATGACTGGTGCCAAAGTCATGGTCTTAAACTTAATACAAAAAATGTGTTATCAACCCCTTCAGCAAGGGTGATGTTCCTGCAAACTACCACATGAATAGCAATACCCTAAGCACACAGTCAGTGGTGAGCAATCTGGGCACAAAGGTTGACAGCAACCTTAACTTCGATCACTATGTCTCCACAGTGGTAAGAAGGGCATTTTATATTTCTCCAGAAAAAAAAAGAAGTTATAACCCCTCCTGTACTCTTCTCTCATTAGGCCAATAATAGAGCACAATGCTCTATTTAGTATGTTCCTTTCTAAACAACTGCAGAAATTGGAGAGACCACAAAGGATCCTTGCGAAGAAAATTCAGTGTCTCCAAGATCTGTCTTATGTAGACAGACTGAAATCATTGTCACTTTACTCTGTGTCATACAGACATTTCAGAGGTGACCTGTGCCTTGCATGTAGAGCAATCTCTGACCAAACTTTGATGGAAATGCTGCACATTCACAACTCAATTGGCATATGGGTCACTTGCTCAAAGTATGTGATATCAACAGAACTTGTTGGAGGGACAGATTTGTCTCATAGAGGTTGCCCACCTTTGGAACAAGTTTTTATTCATGTTAAACAAAGCCCCTTGTTGGCCCTATTTAAGCTCAATTTAGATGATTGGATGGGTAACCAGAAATTCACCCCAGGGGTTCCACCTGTGTCCTCTTGAACAGGGGCAATAGGTGCTGCTTGAACCAGACACCCTTGGGAATACAGGTTGAACTTAGCTAGGCTTGTAAGGGCCCTGGGCCCGTTAGCCTAGTAATCTCCTATGATCCTGTGATCCTATGTATGAAATACTTTGCTTTCCATTCTTTTGAGAAAATGGTAACCTTTATTCCTAAGTCTGAATGGAGTGGCAGAAGTAACTGGAAATATGTCCTCAGAGTCATTCTGATACTTTATGTGATTTCTCTTTTCTTTCTTTGACTTGCATTTCCTTTCAAGTTATATAACTACTTTCTCTGCAGTCTACCTTGAAACTGATTTTATAATCAGAGGAGCATCTAAACAGCCTTTTTGAGGGAGTTCTAGCTCATACTGGGATAGAACCCTATTAAACATTTGTTCCCAGATTTGAGGTGAGAATAATACCAGCTCATTCATACCTCTTCAGAGGCAAGAGTCAGATCCAGGCAGGGCACCATTCACATTAGGTACCCAGTTTTCCCTGCCAAACTTCCTCCTTAAGGCAGCTTCAGTGATTGTTGCTTCCTATGGAGCTGCATGCATGCTACACAAACATCAATGACCAGTCTCCATGGTTACTCTGTACTTCAGCATTCTGCTTCAACTGTTTAGATTTCTTATTTGTAAGAGCTGATACCATGTCTGTCTAATCTGGCACAAAACAAACAAAATTAGCTGCATTGATTTGAAAAGATAGAATTTTTTCTTATACTTCACTCTAATTTGGAAATGTCTTCTCAGAAAGGGGTTAGAATGTCCATTAACTAGGAATAAAAAGCATGTGACAACTCCAACCAGTAATCAGACTGCATCAGAAGGAAACATGGGACTTTTTTAGCAGTAGAAGGGACAAGGCAGCCAAGTCTCAACCAGTCTACATGAATAGTGTAGCAGTATCAGAATGATTTGGGGACTAACAGACTTCTAATAGCTTATGCAGCTACTTTTCCATAAACTAGAATGAGCTCAGGATAAGAGAAGTCTGAGTACAAGAATTTGAGGTGGAGAGGATGTATGAGAGGTCATGATTAGGCACATGATTATCCTTCAAGTCAGTCTCACTTCCAGTACTTTTTGAGATCTTCATACTCAAGTATTCACAAGGAAATTGAATTTAGAATGTATTTTGCATTGTGTACATTTTCTGATAGCATTTATGACTCATTCAAATAAATGAAGCATATATAATCCAATTCTGCATGGTACCTTAAAATCTTTGTTGGTTTATGGGAAAAATATATTAGGCAATCAATTAATTCAAAACATAGTTACGTTTTATAATTCAGATATGAATGAAATGAAAGCTTTGAGAGAACTAAATATTATGATTCCTGCATGCTTAATGAAGACATACAAAAGTGTCTGAATAGTTATTATAGACAATAATATGCATATTTCTACAATGAATTAATTACTTGAGGATATAAACATCTATTAGCATGAGAGACTTCTATTATACTTATAACTGAAATAAATACATGTTGATGGCATTCAGAAAATCTTTTGCTGCAGTTATTCCCCTTGGCAGGGCCACTGCACAGAGAGTAATCTTATTTGGGAAGCCATATGCAAACTAGGGGAGTGGTTAATGCTTATTAGTCATGTGTTCTTCAATGGAAATATTTGTGGTTCTCAGTTTTCTTGGCTGAGTAAAATCTTATTTTAGCAGGAAAAAGTAGATGCCTTCATAAATAATGGCCACCCATTCAGATCTGTGGGAGTATTCCTGGCACAGCTAGGTACAGTGAAGCTCTGAGTGTGGGGTTGTATCAGTGGGTTAATGTGAGGGCGTGTGTATGCATACATATAGGGGCATGAATGAAGATGAATTTATGTGTGTGTGTGTGTGTGTGTGTGTGTGTGTGTGTGTGTGTGTGTGTGTGTGTGCGCGTGCGCGCGTGTGTGTGCCTGCTCGTGCACAGTTGTGTTTGAATTTGTGTGTGTGTGTGTGTGTGTGTGTGTGTGTGTGTGTGTGTGTGTGTGTGTGTGTGTGCATGTGTGTGTGTGTGTGTGTGTGTGTGTGTGTGTGTGTGTGTGTGTGTGTTTGCGTGCATGAGTGTGTGTACATATGAATGATAGAATGTATGTGTGAATGTGAGTGTCTAATGGAATGTATTTGTTAATACAATTCATGGACTGTACAGGATGACAGTTGCATGGTCTGGAATGACTGTGCAGTGTTCAGTTCAGAGATAAAGTAATGAGCTACTAATGAGGTATTACTGCTCATTGTAGCTTTGCCATGTCTCTGAAAAAAGATTTTCTCTTTTGCTCTACTTGATCAACCAGCACTGGGCAAGTGGCATGGTCAAAGATTAATCATAAGTTAAATGCCTACAGGCTAGCAGAAAACTTAAGATTTGAATACCTATTTAGTATTCACTTCATAAAAATATGAAGAAGCAACTTTTAGTACTATTGCGGATAGCAGAAAGTAAAAAATGGAAGTTATTTCAAGTTAGTTAAATAAAATACTGCATTCACTTGTGCAAAAGTCCTGTATTAAAAATGTGTCATCATTTAAGAATTGTGTTTTCCTCAGAAATGAGTCTAGACTGTATACAGTGAATGCCATTTCTTTGTTTCATTTATACAGTGAGATAAAAACACTGATCTTGTGAGAGACTTTTTTTTTTTAATTTGCAAAATGATATTAGTAATATTAAGGTACATATACATTTTACTTAATTATTTACATGTGCTTATATCTTTCAGTGGAGGCTACTTTCATCAGGTGGTGGACTGCAGCAGCTTCTGCCAGTATATTCACGGCAAATGAGAAAATAATTATTTATTTAAACATCCTTTATTTATTTATGTATTTATTTATTTTAGTTTGTTTATTTACATTTGTTTGTGTGAGTAGTACAATGACAAGAACTGACAATTTCTAGGCATTTGCCTTTATATTTTATTGACAAATGAGGTTTGGTTATGTAAGAGTAATAGTGGGTTAAAGCTGGGGAGAGAAGAGGGAGATAGTAGGGCTATAGGAAGGAGGGGGGTTGGGAAGAAAGTGAGGTAGGAGTGAAGAGGGGCATAGGTGATTTTATGGGAGTGTAACTGGATGAAGGAACTGATTTTGCGTGAACTTGCTACATTGCAGGATTACATCTGAGGCAACTCATAGGTACTGCAGTGATCAGGTAGGCCATGGAGTGATAGTGGTGTGATTTCAGATGCAGGCCCCTTACCTCATCACAATGCTCCATGTCTATACTGTCAAAGGAGTATAGCCTTGAGGCATACCTCTCAACTGTACAGGTTTTCACAGAATGTCCACATTTTGGCCTCATATTTTGGTCCATTTCATAATTTAGTGGTTTCTGGAAAGGGGTGAAGGTCATTAAAGAGCGAGTTAACAAATACTGACAGACATTTAGATGCAGACATCATATCTTGCAGAAAGGCATGCTAACACAGAAGCTGTTATTGTATCAATGGGCTGAGTTTATAACAGTAATATTTTAAGACTGTCCTTATTTGTGGGTTGTGATCTTACTTTTAGTTATGGCTTTTCTCATCTTTCTTGCAGCTGGAGCTGGGTGCTGAGCAGTGGCAGCTCGTGCTCTTGGACTGCAGGACTGCAGCCCCTGAGCAATAAAAAGAAAAGAAAAAACAAAAGAAAAAAAGAAAAGAAAAAAACAAAATAAAAAAAAAAAGATAGTGAGTCCTCGAATTCCAGGCAGGCATTCCCGGAACTCCACGAATATATGCAGGAATCCGGACTGCTGTTTAACCAGTCCGGATTAGGAAGAAGACCTCAGACTACAGAGATACCCAGAAGTCTATGCAGTTACAACTGCATAGACTGGAAGGTGATCAGACTGCAACATCTGCAGGCTGGACAGCTTAATCTCTTGCAGGGGCTGGCACTTTGAAGCTGCTGCAAGAATTTGAAGTCCTGGGCTCCAAACTCAAGTACGTGTGTGTGTGTGTGTGTGTGTGTGTGTGTGTGTGTGTGTGTGTGTGTGTGTGTGTGTGTGTGTGGTGGGGTGGGGTGTAAGATGCCCCAGTTAAATATATCTGGTGGCTAGAGAGAAACTCAGGAAATATATATGGTGGCTAGAGAATAACTCAGGCTGAAACCATGTACCTTGAATGCAGGGAGGAACAGCCTGAATTCCCTACCCACCACCACTTGTAAAAACTATTCAGATTTATGCCTCATATTTTTGTTCCATTCTGTTCTTCATAAAATCTGTGGTTTTCTGGATTTTGAATGTACTAACCAATGACAGGTATTTCATTTTCAGACTTCATATTCTTCAGAAATTACATGGTAACACAAAACATTTTATTCTAGCAATTTTCTAAGTTTATAAGATCAATATTTGAAGTTTGTCCCTATTGCTGGGGCTGTATCCCCCCATTATTGGCTTTGTCCAGGTTTTCTGTGATAATAGGTTGAGAGCTATGGTGATAACTGAATTCACAAAATGATAGCAATTTAAGTTTCAGTCTTCCTGTCTCTTAAGAAACAGCTGATTTGGCATAGAGGTATGTTGCTCTTACTGTAGTGCACAGGGTTCTGAGGCCAAGTCATGGCAGTGAAATGCATGGTGGTAACATAGCATTTTATTCTAGCAATTTTCAAGATTATACAAGCAATGTTTAAAATGTGTCCCTGGTTTTTGGGCTTTTGTACCCCCTACCCAATACATTTTGGCTTTTTCCAGATTTCTTGTGCTGCAAAACTGAGAGATATAGTTGAGTGCTAAGCGGATTGTAACAAGGAGCTGAGAGCTTCAGGGGAAGAGTCGTTTAGTGTTGCTTATGCTGAGTCTGCTTGGACAAAGTTAGCGTACTTGCTTTTGATGCAGAAGACTGTGGGTTCTACTCCCACAGTATGTTGATGCATTGCTGATGCTGTACTGTGTTATACTTTTAAAGGGGCTGGATGCTGCAGTCCTGAGAATGTCCTCTTTGCAGAGATACCTAGTAACTATGAATTTGTTATCAGTTTGCCATCCATTCCCTATTGCAATATTACTAGCTTATCATTTTTTAATATAACATAAGCAATTGCAACAGGCACTTTATTTCTAGATAAAACAACAAAATATAAAGTTGTTTGCTAGCAGCAACCTCTTCATTAGTTACAGATCTCTTTAATGTGGAATTATTTAGATGACTTACTTCTGTAGAGATTGTGCATATTTATGGATATTGGTGGATTGTAGAAGTTTGAGTAGACTTTTATGATGGAAATGTTCTGAATTGGGCAGTTTTGTCATTATTGGTGTATGCATTTTGTTACATTGTTTACTGGCAAAATGTTAAAAACAATAAATTTAAAATGGCCTCTAACAGATGTACTGTATTATACAAGGAATATAATTTAATACAATCAGGAAGGTGTATCAAAAAACACATTTATGTTTCGTGTGCAAGGGGCCTATGATTTGAAAACAGTCAAAAGTTAATCTTTATCTGCCACTGGCCAGATGTATTTTCTTTGAATGTGGGTTTTCAATGCTGTTTCAATGAATTTGAGTTTCAAGGGTAGAGAAGTTTTAATGCTAAGTCTATTTTCATTGTGAGACTGCATTGCTTTGTTTAGCAGATGTCTATTAGTGATTGTGCTGCAGAATGTAAAATAAAACTTTTAAATGAAATCCAAATCATTGCCGAAGTAAAGGAGTATGCACATTATGGTGTTTATGGTAAATGGGGTGAAATAGCCAAGTAATGGGATATTGGATTGGCTGCAGGGGTGAGGCCCCATTTGATGATAATTTTGTGAAGGGAGACGGGTGGCAAACTCAAAGACAGCCCTGGCTAAACTATACCTCTCAACTGTCCAGCTTTTCACAGAATGAATAGATTTTTGCCACTTATTTCTGGTTTGTTCCTCATACAATTTATGGTTTTCTGGCAAATCATTTAGGAATGAAGTCACTAAATAATGACAGACACTGGGTTTCAGACTTCATACCCCTCAGAAAAATGCATGCTAAAGCAAGACCTGTTATTCTATCAACTGTCTAAGTTTATACAAGAGAAATTTTTAGTACTGTTTGTATGTTCCCCCAATATATTTGGCTTTGTCCAGATTTCCTGCATTAAGAGGTTGAGAGGTATGCACAAATAAATCGCTTTATATAATTAGGTATATCCAAACTGTCTCTGATTTTGGCTCAGAATGTTGCAATCCCCTAATAATCCCTCCACAGACTGGCAATTTTGGAAGAAAACATGGAAGGTTTACAATTAATAAATAATTGTAATGATCAGAGTTGTATATTACCTTTATTTCAGAAATGCATGTAGATTCTCTTATTTTGTCAGCTGCTCATCTTAACAGTACTAATATTAAAAACGTGTCCCTTCTTTGACAGGTTCCCAGCTGTATTGTGTGGCTATTTTATATTTTTGCATCAAATTTTTGGTCCATTTTTCATAAAATTGTGTTTTTCTGGAAAATTAGTGGCAAATCATTAAAGACTGAAGTTAGAAAACAATGACAGACATTTGTGTTTCAGGTTTCATACCCTTCAGAAAACTCATACTAGTGCAAGATCTACTATTCTATTATCTTTCTAAGCTTATAAGAGCAATATTTAAAATTTGTCCTTATTTTTTAGGCCTTTGTCCCACTTCTATTTATGGCTTTGTCCAGATTTCTTGCTCTGAGGTTGAGAGGTATGACAAATGTTTCAGGGCCATCACCATCAGCCAGAAACATTTCAAATTGTGACATACTTGTTGCACCCCACTCCCCCATGTAGTGACTCTGGATGTGTCCAAGCAAGGCAAGGAGCAGTTATACAGTATAAGTATGCAGAGTATCACCCCTTCCAAGGTAGACACAAGTACTACAGTGGCTTTTCATCTGTCCTTGATTTTGCAGAATGTTCTGGTTTCTGTCATATTTTTATACTGTTGATTTATGCTTCTTATTATTCAGAAAATGCATGTTGTTGCAGTGCCTGTTGCTCTGTGTTTAAGTAGCAATGATTTAATGACCATAAGTAAGCTTGTCTGAGATTGTAAGATGCAAATAAGCTTTAATAAGCATACTGTTAAAGAATTACTAACATTGAAAGCCTGTTTGTGGTTGCCATGCGGAGAAAATTTATATAACTAGATAACGTATAAGCCTTAGGTATTGAAATGCATATGACGGTATTTGTAATAAAGGACAGGATTACAGTATTTTCAGAAGCTCAGTACTTTTGTTGCAGACTTAGAGTCATCTTTGCAGGCTTTACCCATAAACTAAACTGAATGCCAATCTATCATGTGTGGTCCATAACCTGTGCAGTAATCCTTTAAGCAATTTATCTTGAGCTTGTTTCTTGTTTGCTGTTCATATTTTACTTTGATAATGTTTTCCCCATGAAACAAGTAGATAGTTATTGTCAGGCAGCAGGTCCTTGTTGGATAAGAAACATTTTTACAAGTGGGGGCAGCACAGAGATTCCTACTTTCAGAATGTTTCTTGGTACCTTTATAAAGGTGAATATAAATTACAATTAAAACTGCAGTGCAAGGAGAAGTGGCTTGAGTTGAGTGCTACTTGTTTTTTTTTAACTTGATTTTGACTGGCATTCCAATAATGTATTTAAAAAGTAATTTATTTTTTCATGCCTCACAACCTTTTTGTTTCCATGTAGATATTAAGTAAGCTGTCATGTAGCCAATGCATTGAAATATTTTTTCTTCTACACTTCATTTTGTCTTGATTACACTGTCATAATGATGGTTTGGCACCCAGGGCAGTGTATTTAACTAAAGTCCCAGTTTTTGTGGTTTTGAGCATAGCTTTGCCCCTTTCTAGTTGCCCATATCTCTTCCCATTGGCCCCAATCATTCAATTGTCTCCTGCAGCCCTCCCTTTGATTTGAAGTCACCAGCTGCCACTGGTGCTGAGATTAAAGCTGTGAGATGCAGCTCACTGGGTACAGAATTTGATTCTTTCAGCCTGAATTGTTTTTTTTTTTTTGTTGTTTAGTTTCTCTCTCTCCCTCTCTTTCAATAACATTTACAGTTGTTTTTTCTATTTTGCAGATGGTGGAAGCGACAGAAATGAGTGGCCATCATCTCACAGGCAAAGGAGCTATTCCAGAAATTGCCAGCTAGTGATTCCTCAGTGACTGAAGATCCAGGTGAGTCCATTCATAAGAGGCAAAGGCAGACAGCAAGTAGCAAGCTGGTGACCTGAGGGAAGTGGACTCAACAGGAGATGGATGGTGTTGTAGTGTATGTTCAGGCCACTGGAGCAGTGAGCAATGAGGTCACAGGTAATGACACATTGCTGGATGCTCATTTAGGCATGTTAGAGTTGGTGCAGTTTGGGAGTAGCATGGGAACATGTGGAGACGAGGTACATCAGGTGCAGGGTGAAGTAGGTGGTGCAGCTGAAGAGTGACAAAGGTTTAGTGAAGGGGGCAGACTCACAAGGAAGATTTTGGGAATGAGGAAGGTTTAGGTTTGATTATGGGGAGTTTAGGGGTCTTCCACAGATGGGGTAGAGTCACAACAACATGAGTTTGAGTCAGACATTGGGATCCATCCTGGTGATTGGTTAGGTAAGCAGGCCCTGGGGCAAGGGAGATGGGGGTTGGGTCTTTTTGACCGATCACATGCCACTTTCAGTTAAAAAAAAGGTCTGGAAAGGGGACTAGGTTAATATTTTAGAATTAATTGATGCAGATGGGGTACATCGTCTGATGAAATTGGAGACCACAAACAGTAAAGACATTTAAGTGGCCTTAGTGGCCTTGGGGCAGAGGAGGGTAGGTAGACTATGGCCAAGAACATGGGACAGCTGGGTGTTAGGCTTTGTTTATTACACAGGAGCTTGGTTTGTGAAGGATACTGCCTTGGTCTTACCACTCTTGTCTTCTTTTCTCACAGTCCATGAGGCACAGCATCTATGGGTGGGAAATGCCTGGTTGTGGTACGATCAGAGAGTTTGAAAGCAGAAGGCAGTGGATCAGTCACTAATGTAGATAGCCTTGTAGCTGTTAGTAGGGGAGTTAAGTTAAAAAGAGACTGGAGAGGGGTATGGCAGGCCTTTAATGGGGGGCATTGCTTGTGGGTGGAGTGTAGGTTTTCGCACACTTGTTCAAAGTGTGCAGGAATGCATTCAGCTCTGCAGTGCAGCAGATGGGAAGGCATGTTGGTTAATTTGAGTTTGCAGCAGCCTGAATCAGGTGGATTACCATCGTTGTTTCCTGGATTTCAGAGTAGTTGGGTCAGGAGGAAATTTCTGGGGGTGGGGTGTCCTTTCGTGAGTCAAGGGAAAGACCGGGGGATGCATTCTCCCATTAACTTGCATGTATTGAGACAGATGCTCATGCAACTTCATGATTCGGTAGTTGCAGATGAATTAATGGTTTACTATCAAAATCTTGCAGCTGACAATTGCAAGTGTGCATAAATGTCATAAAACACATTACCGATCATTCACATAACCGAAAATAGGAATTAAGGAAAGTCAACAACTCAGGAATGCCAACTTTACCGAAAATACCTACACTTCTGGTTATGTACTACGAACATTTTGCAGGGGGGACACCCTTGCTCCCCACACACACACCCACATGCCCTGCTACTTATATATACAAACTCCAAGATTGCACTACAGTGAAGGAAAGGGTAAATTTGCCGATTCCCACTCTAGCGTGATCTCTGTTCAAAATAAAGAATCCACAATAGCGAATGGACATTAGCATTCACTCTTTTGGATTGATCATTTTGAAAGTCAATATTGCAACAACTCAGAACATTGTCTTTCGCCTTTCCAGGTTGTGTAACTGACATGTGACATTTGGATGGTAAACCGAATTAATAGATAGGTTTTGTGAGGGATTTTCTATTAAATCAAGGGTGGGAGGGGATGGGTCAATTTGTAGGAATTTGCATTCTGGGGGGGGGGGTTAGAAAGTTTGGTGAAGAAGGAATGGTGGGTGTTTAGGTTATTGGGTCTGTTTGATAGTCCTCCCTGTAATAGCTTTAAGGTGTCTCCATTACATTTGGTTATTAAGAAATCAGCAAGTAAATTTCATTTGATTCACCATTTGTCTTATCCCATGGGGAATTCCGTGAATGATTTTATTTTGCAAGATGACACAAAAAAAAGTTGTATATCTTTGGATGATGCAGTGCAGGTCATTCGAGAGTTTATGAACCCATGGTTGATGAAGGTGGATATTGAATCTGCTTTTCATTTATTACTAGTTCGGGAGGAAGACTGGCTGTTGTTGGGCAGGGTAGTTGGGTCTAAGTTTTACTTTTAAAAGGCTATGCTGGTGAGATTTTCGGTGGCCTGAAATTTAGCACTGCTCTCCATTTGATTTGGCAGCAGCAGGTAGGCAGTTAGAAGGCAGTACATTATCTGAATGACTTCTTAATAGTGGGTATAGGGTTTGAAGGAGCATTAGAAGGTATGCAGGCGGTTTTGGGGATGTGTAACAAACTGGGTGTTCTGTTAGCTATGCAGAAGTTAGAAGGCCCAAAAAAGGCATTGTTTTTTCTGGGATTGCTAGTGGATGTAGGCAGTGGCTTGTTTTGTTTGCCAGATGAGAAGATAACAAATTTGAAAGAAAAGATTCAGTGGGTGAAATCCAAGGACAACCTGTGTATTAAGAATGTCATGGAGCTCAAAGGGCCCATGAATTTTGCATGTTGGGCAGTTCAGCTGGGTTATACCTTTTGTAGGTCCGTGGCCTTTTTGTTGAAAGGGGGAAAAGCAAACATCACTAGGTGTGGGTTAATAAGTTGCTGCATGCTGATTTAGCATTGTGGCTGTCTTTCTGGAGCAGTTTAATGGTATTTCTTTCTGGCAAGCAGATTGGGTTGTTCAATTTGCAATTGCAGAAGGTATTGGAATGGGGACATATTTTCAGGGAATGGTTTGCAGTTCACTTGCTGGCAGGTTGGAAGGATGGTTGGAAGAGAGATGTTGCCTTTTTGGAGTTAGTTCCAATCTGGGTGGTGTCGAAGGTGTGGCAGGAGAGATTGCAGGGAAATAGGGTTATTTTTCATTTGGACAATATGGCAGTGGTGCAAGTGTTACAGGCAAAAACAGAAAAGTCTGATTTGCTTTTGTGAATATTATGCAAGTTGGTTTGCATTTTGTGCATATTATGGAAGTTGGTTTTGCAGAGTTTGATGATTAATTTTCCCTTTACAGGTGTGCATGTGGTGAATGTTATGAATGGGATTGCTGATAGCTTGTTTTGCTTTCAGTTTTCCAGGTTCCGTCATGTTAGCTGCAGAGTTAGTAGATAAGCTGATGGTGTTGCCAGATGATGTATGGCAGATTGGCCTGGAATAATCAGAAAGTCTGTACAGGAATCCTGGTCAGCTTCTACAAGGAAGGTGTATTGTAGGGCATTGCAAAATTTTGATAAATTTGTGTTGCAGCTGCCTGAGGAGTAAGCAATTTTGTTGAAAGGATTGTTGTTGAAATACTCAGCTTAGGCTTTGGAGCAAAGTAAGGCAGTTCAGTTGGTCAAGGTGGACTTAGGTGTGATTAGTATATTTGCAGGGGTGGCAGGGTTACTTGACTTTACTAAATCTTGGACTGTGGTTAGTATACTGAAGGGCTGGGGTTGGATTGATAGTGTGAAGACTTACAGGCGAGGGCCATTGACAAGTCAGGTTTTGAAGATTTTGTTGCTGGGATTAATGTTGGTAATTAGAGATTCATCGGACTATACTTTATGGGGGACTTTGGCTTTATGGATGTATTACAGAGCTTTTAGGGTGTCAGAGTTGTTAGGATTGCTAGTCTGGCAGGATGTTTTCAGTGTTTTCTGCCTCCATGAATTTTATTTATTTATTTATTTGGATATAAAAATAAATAATGTATATTATATATGTAATATTATATTATATATTATGCATATAATGTAATGATATAAATAAATAAAAGTAAATACATGATTCAGTGTGTTCTGCCTCCATGAACATTTGGTTGTATATATCTAAAATGGATTAGTTGGGGAAGGGCAGGCAGATAGTACTGGGAAAAGTCAGGAATGATTGGTTGTGTCCAGTGGGTTGGGCTAAGAGATTGCTACAGTCTCATGCTGGGAGTACTAAAGACTTTGTTTTTCAGTCAGTAAGGGACATGGAGATGCCGAGTAAATCAGTTTGTATATATGATGAGGAGAGCTTTTCAGTGTGTTGATTTTCCAGGAGAGAGGCTTTCCACTCATTCTTTTCACATTGGAAGGACATTGGATTTAGCAAGAGAAGGCACATCAATTGAAGTCATTAAGAGGGTGGGTTGTTGGTCATCAAATTCTTTCTTGTGATGACTGGCTTAGTATTATTATTAATTATTATTATTATTATTATTATTATTATTATTATTATGTTTTCTCTTTCTCTAGGAAAGAAGATTCTCATTTATTCTTATATCAATTGGGTGGCAAACAGGGCTGCAATTAGGCCAGATGGCTTGCAACTGGGCTTGCATCATTTTCATCTGGCATGGTGTCAGAGGTGTTAGCTGGCAATGGCTCATGGAGAGGTTTGCTTTTGTACAGTCTCAAATTGGGCTCCCTAGAGTTCTGGCAGTTCATTTGGCAGGTAACAATCTGGGAATAATTCTGAAGAGAGAGTTAGTAGTTAGGATAAGTGAGGATCTGGTTATTTCAAAGAGGTTATTCCCAGGTATGTGCATTGATTGGTCTGTAGTAGCACCATAATTATTTTGGAGCAATGTCAGCAGTTTTATGGCTTTGCAGAGAGCTCATCGATTTGTTAATTTTAGGTTATCAGGGCAACTGTGTACTTTGGTTATTTATATGCTAGAGCATAGGGATTTCGATGATAGGGACCCAGTTTGGTTTAGAGAAGATGGTGAACCCCTGAACGATTTTGGTTTGGATCTGTTTAACATACATTAAGTGTGTTTTTGGATGGTTTGGTGAATATTTTGGAGTGAATGAGGGGGAACAACCTGTGTCAGGCTGTTTGGCAGAGAAGAGGAGCAGGCTTGTCCCTGTTCTTTTCCCACTCTGGTGTTAGGAGTTTTATTCAATGAGTTGGGGGCTGAAAGTGAGTGGTGGGATGCTGTTTGAAGTAAGAGTAAGCAAGCAGTGGTGATGATGCTGCTTATTTGGTCAAGGTGAGCTGGGATATGCTACCCTAGTAAATGGTTACATGGATGTTCATGTTGCATTTAATAAACCAAATATTGGTCAATAATAGTGTGGTGTGTTTACTGGAGGGGACTGGGATAATTTATTTTTTTATTGGAAAAGGTTATGAGCTTTTGAACAATTTTATCTGATATTGGTAATGACATATTTTTAATGTTATATGTCAAAGGCTCTAAAGTAAAGTTTCTAGATTTAACTATTGATTTAATGGCTTCTTGCTTTCAAAGTACATTGTTCAAAAAAATCTACCTTTGTTAACAATTATTGCATTATTTTAGTTAATACCCTAGCCACATGAAGTTTAATATAACGTGGTCAATCTGTTTATGTTTCTAGAACTTGTATGTCATCAGCTTTGGTGGACACTTGGTCAGTTTTTTCAGTAATGTTTATTTTTATCTTACTGAGCGACCTTTGGCTGTGTTGGGTATTTCTTTTTATATGTTTCTAGAACTTGTTCTGCAGATTATACATTTTATTAAGAATTTGCATTTATTACAGTTATTCATGTTGCCAGAGATTATAGTTGATACAAACATATGGAAATTGCTAACTAAGTTAGTAATAAAATGTATTCACATTTTCCACTTGTTTCAACCCATGGCCTGCAAAGAAGGTAATATAATACGGTTTACTATAATTTTGTCGATCACAGTATATGCGATTGACAAAATCTCAAATTTTGCTGTCACTGAATCATTAAGTCGAAAAAGAAAATGTCGGAACTGACAACAGCGAATGCAATACAGCATTCACTGTTGTCAGTTCCGACATTTCAATGCAGCTCGCACTATAGTGGGGATCAGGAAATGTACCCTTTCCCTCACTATAGTGCAATCCCAGAGTTAGTATATTTAAGTAGCAGTGGGTGTGTGGGGTGCAGGGGGCTTTCCACCCTGCTAACATGTTATTTACTGTGCAACTCACAGTAATGGTGTCCCCGGAAGTGTGGTGACTGTTCGAAAATGCTGAAGTCAACATTTACAGTCGCCACATTTCGAATTTATTATTGTTCGGTGTTGTTAATTTCGAGGTTTTGCCTTGACATAACCGTGATTCGCTGTTGTGCGATCCGGTTAAATGATAGTAAGCCAATAATACTAATGCTAATTTCAAAAATTTTTCTGCGGTGCCAATTGCCCTTGATAACCATGGTATTATGACTGCTATCAATAGCAATTTGAAAGTCATCCTTAAAAATGATGATCTTGTTAATGTGTCAGGCTATACTCTAAATTTAATTTGTTAGAGACAAACAAATGTGAAAAGCTATTTAGAAAAAGGAAGAGATGTAATATACCCTGCTCCTACTAATAAATCTATGGCCAAATTCATAAAAATATGCAGCAGTGCAGTAAACAGTCACCACAAGGGTGGCAGTATACGATTTAGAAAACCCAGTAACATAAAACAAGATGGCCATCAGAAAAAACATGGTCAGATGTGTTAAATGCTAATAATTGCAAAATGAAGTACCATGGATGTATGATAATGAGGAAAAAACATGGAGGAGTGATTCAGAAACATTTAAATGCAGTTCACGACCAGATGATTACATTCAAACAGTGTAAGGAAGTATACAATCTTAGGGGATGCTGTGGCCATTGTAAACATGTATCTGGAAGAAGCTCTTATAGCAACTGTTGCAGCCAATAACACATAATGTTGCTCAAGGACGTGCAGGATCTTCTGACTGCACTTAACATTTATGCCAAAACAGATATCTAGAATGAGATGAGGAAAACTAACGTGCAGGATGGAAAATTATGGACATGAAGAGACAGTTGATTAATATGAGAGAGATGAGAACGTTATGGAATGGCACTTGAGATAAAATAAATAGTGTCAGGATAAGGAGGTAGAAGAGAATCTATTCGTAGTATGGTAAAATGAAAGCTACTCTTGATATTAGCCCATTACTATATGCTATGATATGGAAGAGTTAGTGATTCAAAGTGTCACAGGGACAGTTATAGTAAGTATGTGGTCATGTATCGGATTTGTAGATTGTGCAGGTTCTAGCATCGGATAAATATTTTTTATATTGGTCTTGAAATTGGAAAGGTTGCTAGTATGTTTAAGGGTTAAAGGAAAAGGGTACCAGGAGTGGGCTACATAGCTAGAATAGAGGTAGGCTACTGCTAACATGTGTGGTTTGTAAGCAGTGAGGAGTATTTTGTTTTTAGATCAAACCAGCCTAGTAGGGGTGTATGTGTATGTCTGCAATAAGTTTAGTAGGAATTTGCTTTGTTCTGGTATGTATACTATTTTGTTGACTAGGAGTAACTGGTTGTAAGTGAGTTGCTTTGGTAATGCAAGCCATTCAAGCTGTTTTTGGGGTTAAGCATTGACAGATTCTGTTTGGTGAGTTAGTGGCAACTTTTGCTATTTTATTTCAGCTCTGATTTAGTTTATTTTGGATGGAAGCTTGAAAAATAAGCAGTAATGGGGAGCAATATAGTAAAGTGGGAGTAGCAGTGTAAAGGCCAGGAGTTTCCTGGGTGAATCAGTTAAGGAGTATTTTGTTCTATTGTGTGTCCCTAATTTTTGTTGATTTTTTTTGATAACTTATTGCACATGCAAGTCAAATCCCAGGATATCATCAATTGTCATGTTTTGTAAATCCAAATGGGAGGTGACTTCTTTAGAGGTATTACCAGATTCTGTTATTGAAAAAAATGTTTGATGTATATGAGGGCTTTTGAGAGTAATAACAGCTTTTTTGATCAAATAGAAGCTGTGAGTTTTTGAACCAGTTTTCAACAGATGAAAATGACTCTGGTGTGATGTGTTGTAGAATAATTGGGTTACTGGCAGTACAGATTAAAGTGGAATGTTCTGCATATTGTATGAGGGATGCTTGACATTTGGCAGAGTGAAGTCTGTTAGTAAAAGCATTGAAAAGCAGTGGCCTCAATATGGAACCTTGGGGGATGCCTGCTTTCATGGGTAGGAAGGAAGAGTAGAATCAAACTACACAACTGGGGCATCTTCAGTTGAAATTCTCTGAGACCTATCCAGCTCCATCCTGACATCTAATACTACACTGTGGAAATCTGTAATGGGCTTAGGTGAGGTCAGAAACTCCTGTCTCCATAAGGGATTGTCCAGTACACAACCCACCAACTGTTACCTTCCATTCCACGATAATCATGACTGCTGTTCCATGGGTGCAAGACAGATTATATCAGTTTCTCTTTAGGAGACTATATTATAACTATGATCCTGACAACACACAGCATTAACATTGGTCACAACATGGTCACAGAAGGGCTGATCATCAGAATGTACTACAGAGATCTGTCTACCATAGAGACAGAGGGCCTCTAGTACCACCTAATTCTTAGCGTCCAGAAAATTGGGCTTGCAGATGGGTATTGCTTTTTGTGCCTGATTTTAGACATATGTCTGTTGGTATGGGAAACACAGGAATTAACAGCTCTGGTCCTATACTGGACTTAGAAATCCTAACATTGCAGTGTCAGTGGCACTGGCACAATAGGTAGCACACTGGCCTTTTTTCAGAAGGCTGTGGGTTCTATTCTCACACTGTGTACCTTGATTGCTGACAATGCAGTGCAGCATGAGGGGGGGGTGTCATACTCCTTAGTATGCTGTCCTTCTAATTAGATGATAAACAGAGGCAACATCTGTTAATGTAGGTAGTGACTCAGGTGGATGTAAAATAATCCATGGCTCCTATCAAAAAGAGTAGTGCAAGTTCCCCGATACTCTGGCCAAATATCCCCTGCTAGAATAAATTCCACCTCGGGTCTCCCCTGAAAAGAGGTTACGAGCCTAGTGGTACTAACCTGGTCAACAAATGGATAAATAAATAAATAATTTGGTAGGCCATCTACTATGTTTTGGTAGGGGCTAACCTCAACATACATGTTTTCACAAAGCAATGCTTACCTGCATGTGAGGCATTATTCCGTCCTAAACACAATCCCCTGCTCCCCAAAGTAGCAGCACATGACTGCAAGTTAGGAAGCACCCAACTTCACAAGCACATCATCATATCATTGTAGTGATTATATTATAATCACAAATGTTTAAGGTGCACAACATTATACTGACATATGGACAGCTACATTGCTAAAACCTACTTTAACATACCTGCATAATGCTACGGCCAGTACACTTGGCAATGTACCCCTTCAGAGACCTTTGCTAATACATGTAGATATAATGAAAAACTAACAACAGCTTTATGGTTTAAAGTAAATAGCAGACAAGAAGCTAACTTTGTTCAAAGAAGTAGGAGTAGAAAGTACCATACACCTTATATACAAGCAGAAAATCTTTTTGAAGCAGGATTCAGACACAAGTTCTTCTTCCAGAGTGCGGTGATGATCTGTGACCCTGCTGCAATTGTACTATGTAGATTACCCTATCTGGCTGTGATGACTATGCTAATTAGAGTCATCTCGTTAATGTTTCTGAATTGCTCAAGTTGCATGATGAGAAAACCTGATAAACATAATGGTGAGTTCTGCATGATTCCGTTCACGTGCCTAAGCACCTGAGGTCAGCTCTGCAAATGCACAGTAAACTCAGATCGCAGAGGTTGGAAAATTGTTGTGCTCATACTTTTGTGATGTAGCTGATGATGATGAATATTTCTCAGTTTACATTGTTAGGAGCCATGTTCCCAAACTTACCACATAGGGAGGGTCTGTTAGGCATTCAAGTGTTAACAACTCTTAACTGATATTCATGGCAAATCATTATCATCATCTTCTTTCGGCTGTTCCCATTAGGGGTCACCACAGCGGATCACCTGTTTCCATTTCTTCCTGTCCTCTGCATCTTGCTCTGTCACACCAACCACCTGCATGTCCTCTCTCACCACATCCATAAACCTTATCTTAAGCCTTCCTCTTTTCCAGTTACCTGGTAGCGTCATCCTTAGCATTTTTTTCCCAATATAATCAGCATCCCTCCTCAGCACATGTCCAAACCAACATAATCTTGCCTCTCTGGCTTTGTCTCCAAACCTTCCAACCTGGGCTGACCCTCTAATATACTTATTCCTAATCTTGTCCACCCTCGTCACACCCAGTGCAAATCTTAACATCTTTAACTCTGCCACATCCAGCTCAAACACCTGCCCTTTTGTCAATGCCACTGTCTCCAACCCATATAACATAGTTGGTCTCACTACCCTCTTGTAGACCTTCCCTTTCACTCTTACATGTACTTGTCTGTCACAAATCACTCCTGACACTCTTCTCCACCACTCCATCCTGCCTGTACTCTCTTCTTCACCTGTCTTCCACACTCACCATTACTCTGAACTATTGACCCCAAGTATTTAAACTCATCCACCTTCACCACCTCTACTCCTTGCATCCTCACCATTCCTCTATCCTCCCTCTCATTCATACACATATATTCTGCCTTAGTCCTGATGACCTTCATTCCTCTTCTCTCTAGAGCATATCTCCATCTCTCCAGGGTCTCATCCACCTGTTCCCTACTCTCACTACAGATCACAATGTCATCTGCAAACATCATAGTCCATGGGGACTCCTGTCTGATCTCGTCTGTCAACCTGTCCATCACCATTGCAAATAAGAAAGGGCTCAGAGCTGATCCTTGATGTAACCCCACCTTTACCTTAAACACATCCATCACTCCCACTGCAGACCTCACCACTGTCACACTACCCTCGTACATATCCTGTACCACTCTTACATACTTCTCTGACACTCCTGACTTCCTCATACAATATCACAACTCCTCTCTAGTCACCCTGTCATATGCTTTCTCTAAGTCTACAAAAACACAATGCAACTCCTTCTGACATTCTCTGTACTTCTCCATCAACACTCTCAGAGCAAACATTGCATCTGTAGTGCTCTTTCCCAGCATGAAACCATACTGCTGTTCACTAATCATCACGTCCCTTCTTAACCTAGCGTCCACTACTCTTTCCCATAACTTCATGCTGTGACTGATCAATTTAATCCCTCTGTAGTTACTACAGCTCTGCACATCACCCTTATTCTTAAAAATCGGTGCCAAAACACTTTTTCTCCATTTCTCAGGCATCCTCTCACTTTCTAAGATTTCATTAAACAATCTGGTTAAAAACTCCACTGCCATTTCACCTAAACACCTCCATGCTTCCACAGGCATGTCATCTGGGCCAACAGCTTTTCCATTCTTCATTCTCTTCATAGCTGTCCTTACTTCCTCCTTGCAAATCCATTGTACTTCATGATTCACTATCCCTACATCATCCAACCTTCTCTCCCTCTCATTCTATTCATTCATCAACCCCTCAAAGTACTCTTTCCATCTCCTCAACACACTCTCCTTGCTTGTGAGTATGTTTCCCTGATTATCCTTTTGAATAATATTAATGCAGTAAAAGAACATTTTATGATGATAAGATGTCACATGCTGTGAGATATTGGTCATAAGTGCTACACACATTGCCCATTTGTTCAACATTATGAGAGGTGGTATTCCACAATCTATAGATGGAAGTTTGAAAGTAATGGCCATTCTATTTTTATTCATCTGAAGATTTATTTAACATTTGTTTACCAGGAAAGTCCGACTTGGAACTAAGCCGATTTTCAGCGGCGAAATGCCCCAGATACATGCCTTTGTAATATAGGAGGAAACCCACACAAAAGCAGGGAGGACATGCAGACTCTACACAGAAGGCACCTCAGCCGAGAATCAAACTGGAGAGACTCTTGCTGGGAAGGTGACAACACAACTGCCGCACCATTGCACCATTCATTACTGGACACATCTTTCATCTGGAGTCACTGTTAAGCATATATTCTCTGAAGCAAAAATTAGGATGATGGGTTGCTATGTTTCATACCTTAAAGTGTCATTAGAACCATAATGAAACAGTACCAATATTATATTATTTTGCCACCTATGACGCAAAGGAGATGACTATTGGAGACTTGTCATTGCATGGAGGATGGAGCACATAATTGTTTTGGATGCCAAGTGTCTACCACTTTCCTAAGACCTTTGAAGGTGAGACAAGTATGGTAGGAGAAGATGAGGATAGTACTGCTTTTATCACACAGAGGTAGTGGGAGGAAGAGTTCAAGATCTTTCAGAACAAACTCCATATGCATTATAGTGACATGTTTCTGCAGGAGGTCTATACAAGGTCACAGTATAAGGCTGATATTTGGAATAGTTTGGCAAAGGCTGTCACCCATAGATACAGGTATCCTACACATAGGGGAAGAATGTTGCCACTACAGTGCATTGGGTTATTGCAAGCCTGACCTCCTTGGCTGATGGGAGAATGAAGTTATGGCATGATCATCTCCTCTGTACTGTAAGTGTGGAAACCTGTTACTAAGCAAATATCATGTCACTGCATGATGACAGCAAGTTTTTTCATTCTTCCCTTTTTTATCTGCAGCCATTACAGAGATTAAAAGGAATAGGAAGATGTAAAGGAGCAGACTGGAGCATGTCAGTGTTTGCCAGGGTAAGTATAACTACTAATGTGAAAGATGTGTCTGTTTGCATAGTAGATATTAAAATTAATTCCATATAATTTTTATACAACAGTACCACATCTGTCATTTCTGTCTTACCTTACTGGAATTAGTATGACTGTGCAATATTAGACATAGGTGTCTGCATACCACCCTGCTGTAGAGGTGGATAAGTAGCATATCGTGATAAGTCTATGTACATTAAGCTTGTTAGGAAGGCTGCTGCCTTTCCCCACAAATGTGCATGCTGTTGACACAACAGAGTTCATTACAAAATTATTACTTGTCTGGGCACTTCATAAAATACAGTACACTTACCTGCTCTCATCTGTCACCTGTGCCTGACATTTATATTGTATGACTGTCATGTTTCTTATGTACATGTACAATTATATTATTGCCAAAACTGAAATAGCATCACTGGCCACAAACACAGATATGCTGACCTGATAAATACCTCTTGAAGTTATTATGGTCTTAGGTCAGACTTCATGTGATGACGGCATGTGACTAAGAGCCCCCCCAAACCCATATATAATACCAAAACACTTTTAAGACATGACTGGTCCTGCTGTTCAGTGGTTATTTTCCTTCACTGTATGAGTATCAACTAAGCTAAGAATGCAGTTTTGTTGCTTTTTGTTGGTCTCTTCCCCCACCTCCTTTTTCTCTATCCTCTCTCATTCATGCATATAAAGTTTTGTCTGAATTATTTTACTATTATATGCAGGAGCACAACAACCTGCACCAAACCCAATGGCATGACCTGCTGTTCCCCCATGTGAGGCAGCAGCAGTGCCACCACCACCAGATGCACCCAGCACATCTGGGTCCCAGGATACCAGAGTAGCCACCACACTTTCTGCCCTATTTATTCCAGTTGCATCAACTAGCCCTGCTCTACAGGTTGGTACAGTGTGTACCTGCTGGTGGCAGTGCAAGTGGAGATGACACTTCTCTCACCTGATAAGAGTTGGCAGAGCTTGTGAGGGCCATAATAGACAGGAGGTGGATGCCTGCATCAGACATTTAAAGAACATACTCCAGCATTGCATTGCGTTGCATCCCTGACCAGAAGTGTCCCCAGCTTCTGTGGTAGGACCCAGTGGTGATGGCTTCCAGGAAGAGGATTAATCTATCACTGTGACTAAGCTGGCAGAGACTACACCTCTGAATACCCAATCATATCCCCAAACATGGTGCTTTCCTTCCTTTTGAGTCTGTGTCCACTCCTGTATGTTATTCAGTCCTCCCCTTACCATTCCCTGCCCCCTTTTTGTCTGATATCTCCTTCACAACTGAGTTTGCCATCCCCAGTGTGTTAACCAACACCCTGCACAGCATATCTGACTTCCTCTACAACCTGTCTTCTCCCTCTTACCCAAGTCTTACTAACCTGAATCCATACATTCCATTCTCAATAAAAACAGCACCTGCCCCAAGACAAAATACTCCCACACATACCTCTCAACTTCTTGCATATTTCTATAATGTACAGATGACTGGACAAAGTTGCTCATCATACAAATTATAATTGTCTGAAAAGTTAGTAATAATTGCAGTCACTATTGTTGCACATCTGTATCATTTTTAGAGGAGCCGACACTGAGAAGGTCAGAGCGGCTCCGGGACCGATATGGGGGTCAACAATATCAGCAGAATCGACCATATTACAAGACAACACACAGAACCAATTCTTGGTACCGCTAAATAGTAGTCACAGAAGTAATAATATAACATGTATGAGTGAGGCACCAGTTTATCAAACTAGTCATTTTATGAGTGATATTTATGACAGTGTCACTTCATGCCACAATTATATGGATAGTGGTAATAGACTGCCATATTCTATGGTATTTACACAGGAGAAGGACACTGATAACACTGACTGGCACTGTTCTGTTATTACAGAAGGAGGGTTTAGTGTATACAATTATACTGATACTTGTTTTAATGCTGCCTATGTTAAACTTATTAAGAAGGGTTTTAGATTTGTCCCTTCATTTAAATTAGATGTTGGTAGAATTTTGATTAATTTAAAACTTTACACTAGAGCACTTAACCTTAAGTTGTTTTTTGCTAACAACAAATGTAACCAGAGAGACAATACTAGTTTTACTCTAAAAAGGAGTAGTACTTTTACACCCCCACAGAACCCAATGATTTATTTATTTGAGAGATTATGTGAAACACAAATCAGAAGAATATTAAAGAATGAAAAAATGACTTCTGATAATTTGACTTCCGCTGAAAAATTTTGTCTTAAGGAATTAACTTCTACCGACAAATATAGGGTAATGAAACCCGATAAAGGGGGTGGGGTTGTTATTATGAGCAAAACAGACTATTTGAACAAAATGACAATAATGTTGAGTGACAATACGATGTATGAAAAAGTGTCAAAACATGAAATGGAAAGGGCATATGTTAAGGTGGATTGGTATCTATATGAATTTTTGATGGATGGAGTCATCACCAAAGATTAATATAATTTTTTATTAGTGGAACATCCAATGACGCCATCCATTTTTGGTATCCCCAAAATCCATAAGGACATACACAATCCACCCTTTAGGCCCATAGTCTCTGCCAGGGGTTCAAAGACTGAAGCCATTGCTGCTTATATAGAGTTGCATTGTAAGGGAACTTTAAAACATCTGCCTCATATATTAAAAGATTCCTAGCATTGTCTAGAAAAAGCTAGAGAACATTTTGTTGATGTTGAAGACGATATGACAATGGTAACTATTGATGTTGTCAACCTATTCACAGTGATTCCTCATGACTTAGGTCTTGAAATGTTTGAGACAAGTTTGCTGAAATTTAGTGAGTCTAATAAGGCTAAATGCAAATTGTTACGTGAACTGATGGCTATTGTACTTGAAAACAATTTTATGTTTATTAATGGTGAATATTATAAACAAAGTACAGGTGTGGCCATGGGGGCTAGATGCGCCCCCATTTATGCCAATTTGGTGTTAGCCTTATGGGAAACACAAAATGTTTTTACTTCTAGTTTCTGGCCTAACATTGCCCTTTACTTAAGGTACCTGGACGACATTCTTATTTTTTGGAAGGGCAACAGAGAAATGCTTATTGAGTTTGAAAACTTTCTAAAAACGACATCTAGTTTTTTGAATTTCACTTTTAAGATATTTGACAACAATTGTGAGTATTTAGATATTTTATTCTATAATAATATTTCCCAAAATAGACACCCAATAGATATAGAATGGGCTACAACTAAAATGCAGCTAAGAGGACTATTTATACAAAAAGCTACATATTATAAAAAATTACAAAAGAAGACTCAATTGGATTTAGAAACTAAAATTCAATTACTGGACCAAGATTTGATGAGGAACTATAATGAACAGACAGAAACTGAGCTATTAAGATGTCAAAAAGAACTATTTTTACTTCATAATAGAAATTTGTCACTTTATGAACAAAGAAATTTAGTTAAATATGCAAATCATATTCAAACCCCCTCGAAAGCATTAGCTCGTATTATTAACCAGATGAAATCAACACGATTAATTACTGAAATACACTATAACAATACTACATATACTGACAAGGCGGATATCATGAAGACCTTTGAAAAAATTTTAATCAGATTTATGGTGAGAAGCAGACACTCTTGCAAGATAAAGACAGAAAAGATTTTTTCAGAGAATCACTTTCTCTAATATTGACAAGGAATTTCATAGAGATTTAATCAAACCGATTACAGTTGAGGAGGTGTCCGAAACAATCAAGAAACTGAAGCCTCACAAAGCCCCAGGCCCAGATGGTTTGACCTCGGAATTCTACAAATCTTTTAGTGAGATTTTGAGCAGTGTATTGTCACAGACTTTTAATTATATCACTCTAAATAGAATTAATGATCCTCATTTTAATGCCTCAAGGACAGTTCTGATATTAAAAGAGAAAGGTGATTCCAAAAATCCTGATAATTACAGGCCTATATCACTTTTGAATATGGACATGAAAATCATCTCATCCATTCTGGCGAGTAGGCTGAAAAAGGTAATAAACCCAATAATATCAGAGGAACAGGCGGGGTTTATGGATGGGAGGCAGACCACGGATAATACCTTAACGTTCCATACCTTAATCTCTTATGCAAAATATAAAAACCTGAATTTGTATGCCCTAATTATTGATGCTCAGAAAGCATTTGATAGGGTTAATTTGGATTATTTATTTGATACATTACCTTATTTTAATATACCGCAGGAGTTTATCTCAATGTTAAGGATACTATATAGAAATGCATACACAAATTTATTTATAAATCACGAATGCTCGAATAGGATAAAAATCATAAATGGTACCCGACAAGGCTGCCCATTATCTCCCATCTTATTTAATCTTTACTTGGAGCCTTTATTTTTACACCTTAAGCAAAATGTTTTTTTATAATTCTCCTGTACTGTATGGAATAAAGGTTAGGATGGCTGCCTATGCAGATGATTTAAACATATATTGTACCACACCTGTTTCCGATACTGAAAAAATATTAGCTGCAATAGAAATCTTTGAGAGAATTTCCAATTACAAGCTAAATTTTAAAAAATCTAAAATATTCCCATTAAAGACACCCACACCTTTTTCAATGCTACCATTAATAGGACAAGTATTGACGGAAGAAAAGATAAAATATCTGGGAATTGTCTTCTCAACTGAAAATAGAGATTTTTTTATTAACAATGTAAAGTCAACTACAGATCAAATAACATTGGATCTTGAAAGATGGAGTAGATTGAAGTTACCGATGATGGCAAGAGCAGCTATCATAAGAATGAATGTTCTTCCTAGAATGTTATATATTTTTAGAGCTGCACAACTCAGAATTACCAACACATTCTTTAAACAGCTTCATATAAGATTGGGAAGATTTCTTTGGGAACCTAGGAAGACAAGAATTTCATATGAAAAATTGATGGCTCCAAAAAATAAGGGGGGGGCTGGAATTACCGGATTTCGAAATGTACTATTTAGTGATTCAGGCCAATAGGATTTTAAAGACGTCTTACTTCGATAGTGATAATAGAAAATGGACACCCAAATGAGTGCTCTTAATGTACAAGCATATAAATGAAGTGGGAGTCAACGCTAAAGCATTACCCTTTTTAAATAATTGGACAATGAGTAAATATAAGCTAATGGAGCACATCAAAAGTTATGTAACGGTAATTCAAACTCTTTTCGCTTCCTTAAATTTACTAAAATATATGATGGTTTTCCAACCGTTTCATAGGAACCCAAATTTAACAATTGGTGGTCAATTGATTGATCTAAAGAAATTCCCTTTAATCATGGAGTTAACTGTACTCGATTTATATCCTTTTCTAGGAGTACCAGTACAGGATATTTTAAAAGAAATAGAACTCCCTATTTCCTATTTAATTATAGTAAGACAGCTAAAAGACTTGGTTATAAACTATTTTAACAACTTTGAAATGAAAGGGGAAGATTTAATCATTTCTTGTAATCTATGGGAAGCGCTGTTGCAGGATAGAAAATATATAACCGCAGCATATAAATTGATAAAAGAGAGGAAGTATAATAATTATATTCTTTTATCGAGTTACTGGAGAGAGAAATTGATATTCCCAGACGACAATAAGATATTGGAGGCATTTAAATTAACATTAAAGTCCGTATCCCTTCAGAAATTGGTATTTACGCAGCTGATGATATTTAACAATGCATACTATACTCATCTCACTTTGCACAAATTTGATGCGAAGAATTCACCCATATGCCCACATTGCTTTGATCAGACAGCAGATTTGCTTCACATGTTCTGGAGTTGTAAGTGCATTTATAAACTGTGGAATTCATTAAAATTGCAGTTACAAAAAATGGGTTACCAAAATTCATTCAAGTTTATGATTATTCATATTCCCCCGGAGAATCTAAATAAATCAAAAACGATTGTAATTATGAATATTTGCCTAATTAATGAAATTATATATAGCCACAAATTGGTTGAACCCAGCCCAGACATCATGGGAAAATTTCAGATTGTTGGCAATAAAACACATCTTAGCGCATAAACTGTTAATTAGTGATCACAAGAAAAATATCAACAACATAAAAATCTGGGAGCAAATTTTTAATATTATTTTGGCTTAAGAGGTTACTATCCACTTTTTCTCGGGAACCAGAATATAGTCTAAATTAACCTTAGATTAGATAGAAAATGTACAGAAAAGACAGATTGTTGGCTTGGATTTGTTAATGTTGAATTTTTTTTTTTTTTTTTTTTTTTATTATTTTCCTTTTGATTGTTAGTGCTGTACCTTTGATCAATACATGAGGTTGATATATATGTGAAATTAACCAATGGAAGCATTTTGTATATATTGTATATAATGTGTGAATTTGTAATATGGTTGTGAAAAATAATAAAAAATGATTATTGAAAAAAAAAAAGATATTTTATTCTATAAAAACATGGGCAAGTTAGAATCAAGTATTTTTAGGAAAAAAACTCATTCCAATTCTTTTTTACATTTTGATAGTTGCCATCCCTATTACCAGAAAAAGAATTTAGTAAAGGGACAGATGGTCAGATTTTGTAGAATTATTAGTGAAGACATTAATTTTTACAATGAGATTAAAATATTATCAGATATGTTTCTGGATAGAGGTTATCCATTAGAATTAATTGTTAAAGTTAGTGAAGAGATTTATATTAAAAGACATCAAATATACAAACCTATATTAAAGTACGGTTTTGACAACAGTATATCTAGGACTAATAACACTACTAGAAATGACACCTTTATTATACCATTTAATGATATATCACCCAGGATAGTTAATATAGTACATGAGACCTGGATAAGTATTCTCCAGAATAACGTTGACCTTATTGATAATTTAGGGACTGGGCCCAAGGTCACTTATAGTAGGGGGATGAATCTTAAAGAACATTTTGAGGCAGTTAATAATAAGAATATGTTCAACACATCTTTGATGAGCAAATGTGGGGCATGCCATACTTGTAAATTTATTAATGATGGACCATATGTTATGTACAAAATTTTGGCAAAACAATTAGATGCCCAGGTCATTGTAATTGCAACACAAAAATGGTGGTGTACCTAGCTATATGTTCATCATGCCCAGCCTTCTATGTTGGCAAAACGATAAGGAAACTTTGAGAAAGGATAGTGGAACATGTTAGAGACATTAAAAAACAGAAAAATACTAGTTCCCTTTATATGCATAGTCTACGATGCCAGAATTTTAAGAGATTTTTATTCTTTGTTATTGACAGAATTGTATACTAAAATAATAACAAAGGTGGTGATGACAACACCTTACTTGAGGCTAAAGAATGTTTATGGCAATTACGGCTAAATGCAAGTTCTAGCCCTGGTATTAACGAGCATATTTCTATATCAAGTATACCAAAGTACAAGTCTCAATTTATTTGATCTTGTATGTATTAGGTTAACATCTGATAATTTAATGTTTTAAATATTTTGTATAACAATATGAATTTTAATGTTAGGAAATTTTTAATGAATGATTTTATGCTGGATTGTATAACAATTATTTATATTTAATAATTGTTTAGATTTATACTATTATCTAGATATTTATATATGTATTTTTACTTTTATTTATTGGTATTACATATACATAGTTTTTGACAAGAAGGTTTTATTACATTTACAAATTAACAAGTTTGCACAAGTCCTGGCTGTTTATGTTCATTTTTGATGTAAATATTGCTGATTGTACCTTTAAGAATTTTTAGCTGAATAGGTAATAATTTGTTTAATGGTTTAATTATTCAATTATGTAATTTACATAAGGATTTAAAAAGAGGTTCAACACAAGGATTGTCAGTACTCTGAAGATGCCCTGATGTGTGTGGTTGAAAGCGCTTAGTACAATTTTGGTTAAATAATAAATAAATCGGTGGTCTGCAGTTGTTCCTGGTTCGCCTTTTTTGTTGTATCATTATTTAACTAAGAAATTGAGAGATATGTTCTTATCCCACCTTCATACTGTACATTCATCATTTGTTCACCTTGTGTTGCACCCCATACTTGCATTATCTTTTCAACCCTGTCCTGTACTCACATTTCCAAACTGCAATATTGTCAAAAAAATAGATGAAAACACTACTCATGGCTTCAGAGAGTTTGTAATTTAAAATTATTTTCATGCAGTCAGATGCTGTGTGATAGAGGAATGTCATATTTATCTATAGTGACTGCAAAATGACAGTTCCCATCCTATGGCAAAAGTAAAGGAAAATCATTGATACTGCTCAAATGATACTGCCATCAGTCATGTAAGTGAGCTTAATGTAGGTACTTGTCAGCAAGTAATAATGAATTACAGTAAAGTTAATGCTTCCTCTGTAAAGGCATCAGCATCAAAGGTAATATATACAAATACAGAGAAAATACACTTTTCAGCTTCTGGCAAAAATTATGAAAAAGCATTCTGAATGTGCTTTGATCTTGTCATTGGTCATACAAATTATCTAAGTAAGGCCATGCATCATAGGCTTACAGGTTTGTAGTTTGTAACTAGACTAATGACCACTATGGCCCTTACAAGCCCAGCTGCATTCCACAAACCATTTGTGCCCTGGCTATAATACAGCATGGAGGTAGGATAGTTGGCAGGTAGCTAAGGATTTGTTACAGGGGGTGTTAGTTAGGATAATACTTTTCTTGTTGATGGCCACTGTCCATAAAAGACATGGGGGCCAGACCGTGGATAAACTTATAATTTCCTATACAATTGTCAAGGTTTTGTTTCAATAGGTTCAGGGATGAACTCTGTTTTACATGGATGAAGAGCCTATTCCATAGTGCATGGATCCTTTGGGACACATATCTGTTTCTTCAGCATGTTCTGTTTATGTCACTAGTGAAGTTTAAATCTCTGCATCTAGTGTTTCATGTGCTCTTTGTTTTGTACATGTCCAAAAGATTCATCAGGGATGGGTCATGAGGAATCCAAGTAAGCCAAAGATCCCCTGTCAGTAGCCTATAGTAGACTGAATACAGAGATAGAGCCTTTAGGCAATCAGTGTAGGACAGGGTATTCTTGCCCTGAATTTTCCTGGGGAGAAACCTTCGTGAGCATTCCAACTGTTACAAGCATCTGGTTAGATACATGCCAAAGGGGCCATTGTATTCAATGATAGGTCAGATAAGAGCCAAGTAGTATGGTATGATAACGGCCTTGGACCTGGATGCCATACCCTTAACTGGGGTGGCTCGTGCTATTGGACTGCAGGACTGCAGCCCCCCAGCTGTAAAAAGAAAAGAAAAAACAGCGAGTCCCAGAACTCCACGTGTGTGTGCTTGGCATTCACAGAACCCCATGCATACATGCAGGAATCCGGACTGTTTGGCATTCCTGGAACTCCACACATGCATGCAGGAACCTGGACTGCTGTTTAACCAGTATGGATTAGGAAGAAGGCATCAGACTACAGAGATGCCCAGAAGTCTATGCAGTGACAACTGCATAGATTGGAAAGGGATTGGACTGCAATGTCTGCATGTTGGATATCTTGCTCTCGCGGGAAGGATTTGTATTTCAAACTTAGGCTGGATAGCTTGCTTTCACTTACGTGGGGGCTGGGACTTAGAAGCTGCTGCAGGAATTTCAAACTAAGCTTGGACTGACTCCAAGGTACTGTGTGTGTGTGTGTGTGTGTGTGTGTGTGTGTGTGTGTGTGTGTGTGTGTGTGTGAGTGTGTGTGTGTGTGTGTGTGTGTGTGTGTGTGTGTGTGTGTGTGTGTGTGTGTGTGTGTGTGTGTGTGTGTGTGTGTGTGTGTGTGTGTGTGTGTGTGTGTGTGTGAAGCTGGGACGGACTCAAAACTCAGATACTCTAGAGTGTGTGTGTGTGTGTGTGTGTGTGTGTGTGTGTGTGTGTGTGTGTGTGTGTATATATATATATATATATATAGAGAGAGAGAGAGAGTGTGTGTGTGTGTGTGTGTGTGTGTGTGTGTGTGTGTGTGTGTGTGTGTGTGTGTGTGTGTGTGTAATGCCCAAGTTAAATATACCTGATGGCCATAGAATAACTCAGCCTCAAACTCTGTACTGTGGGTGCAGGTTGCAAGAGCCTATATTCCCTACCCACCACCACTTGTGAAAACTATTCAGTTTTTTGCCTCATATTTTTGTCCTGTTCAGTTCCTCAGAAAATCTGTGGTTTTCTGGATTTTGAATTCACTAAATAATGACAGGCATTTGAATTTCAGACTTCATACTCTTCAGAAAATACATGGTAACCACAAAACCTTTTATTCTAGCAATTTTCTAAGTTTAAAGATGAAAGGGAACACCCACCAGGAAGATGCAGACTCTTCAACTAAAAAGCCACACAGCCTGAAGGAATGAATCCAAGGTCTTGTAACACAAATAATTTATTCCACAAAAAACGACTAAAGCTTTTCGCCAGTAATCTGGCTTCTTCAGAGTCGTTTGAATTACATTACAACAAAACATATATACTCTCCACTCAATGCTCATTGGGCCAAATTAATTGATTAATTAGCACACACCCTAAGCATATAATAATCTAAACCAACTTGTGGTTGACATAAACAACTGTTATATGTATATACCCTATACTGAAAAACACATAAATAAACAACTAAGTAAATATATGAATCAATAACAAGATCAATGGTGATGTTACATCCATACAATTCAATGTTGAAATCTGTTGGGTATCAATGATAAAAACATAAATTTGTTAAAACCAACACATTTGGTACTGTGCATATAAAGTGCATTATGCTTGTCTCTCTTCCTTATAGATCTAACATGTTCATAATTCTATCCTGCAGTCTCCTAATGGATTTCCCCACATAGAAAGCCTCGCAGGTCACACATGTTGCTAAATAGACAATATTCTTAGTGCAACAATTCAGGACAAGGGATAGTATACCTTCATTGATGTACCTGCAACATCTACAAAATCCGCATTTTTCATAATGGATTTGTATTCGTTTCTCTCTAAAATACCTTTAATGTTCTCACCCCTACTAAATACAAAAACAGGTTCTGAACCCAATACCTTTTTAAGATCTTCACTTAATACATACCTCCAAATATTTTTTATAATCTCAACTATCTCTAAAGATTTGGGGTTAAATTTAACTATCATCTTTAACTCAGGTTTCTTGTGGACAGAAACAGTCTCACTTTTCTCCATCTGTCCTAAACCAGAACATAGAACCGGTGCAAAACGTTCTTTTCTTCCCCTCAAGACCTCTTTCCTTATACTAAGGAGGAGCTTCAGTGGATAACCACGGTCCAGAAACATACCTATTAGTTTAAAAATCTCCCTTCTAAATTGTATATCATTACTGACCAACCTAGAGGTTCTCACCATTTGCCCTTTGACGGATGACAACTAGAAAAGTGTAATAGGGAGTTCGAATAATTCTCTTTTCTGTAAATATTACTTTCAAACCCACTGTCTGTCTTACTAATAGTAATATCTAGATAGTTGATCTTGTTTATATCCCAATGGAATGTGAATTTCAAAAACTCTGTGGGGCTTGTTGGGAAGAGAAACCCAGCAAGAGTTCTACAGGGGAGGGAGATCAAACAGGAGGGGGAGATATTAATGAATGTAACAACAAGGGCTTTTGACATTGGTGATGTGATTTTTACAGTAGAGGATGATAACAACATGAACAGTATGATATCAACTGTATTGAGTGTTCAAAGTGGTGATGGTGATGTTTTGTTATTATTGAGCAATGGAGTGGGGCAGAGAGAAGGTTTATGTAGTGAATCTACATGTGTGGAAGAGACAAAGTCTAACTGTCCTTCAGTGAGTGGTAATGATATTACAGTATTTCAAGGTATTAGACATCAGTTGATTAAGAAAAGTGGTTACTGTATTTACAATTTTACTGACATTGAAATAGGTGAAGCACATTTTGATTTATTTAGTAAGGGGGTAAGTTTTGTACCAATGTTTAGGGTTGATACAGCGCAGATTTTAATTGATTTTAAACTGTTTGTAAGACAGATGAATTTGAAAATATTTTTTGCAACAATTGGAGAAGCAGCTACTAGTGGGAACAATGTTGCTGCTGATAAAACAACTGTTTTTAAAAGAAAAAGTGCATTTATACCACCTTGTAATTCAGAAATTATGGTGTTTGAAAAAATGGTTGAAAAAAAGTCTGGATAATATATTTTTGTTTAATGACAACCTTACACAAGGAGAAAGAGAAATGTTGGACTCCCTCAAAAAATCTGGGAAATACAGATTTATGAAACCTGATAAGGGGGGGGGGATGGTTGTCATGACAAACACTGATTACATCTCGGAAATGTCAGCGATTCTTAACAATGATGAAACATATGGTTTGGTATCAAAGGGTGAGATCAATAGAGCTTATTACAAAATTGATTTATTTTTGCATGATGCCCAAACATTAATGAATTAGAATGGTGTTTCCAAGAATACCTACACTATTTGGAATACCAAAGGTGCATAAAGGAGCTGACAATATAAAATTTAGGGCTCCAAAACTGAAACGTTAGCTGCTTATGTTGACACAATAGTGAAGCCTATCATAAATAATGCACCACATATTATTAGGGATTCTTGGCATTGCCTTGATAGAATTAAAAAGTTTGAGAAAGGAAACAGGACTTTTGGGTTCCTAACTATTGATGTGGTGAACCTATTTTCTGTCATCCCTCACAAAATTGGTTTGGATATGTTTTTGGAAGCAATTACTAAGGATGGGTTGCTGGAAGGGACTAAAGCCAACTTTGTGTGTGATTTGATGGAGTTAGTGCTTAAAAACAACTTCATGAATTTTGAGGGGGATTTATTTCAACAAAGATCAGGTGTGGCTTTGCTAACGCAGTTCTACTTACATGGGAAAGAGATCACATTTTTACACCAGGAAGGTTTAAAGAAAACATACTAATGTATAGCAGGTTTTTGGATGACATTTTGATTTTTTGGGAAGGAGATGAGAAATCAGCCATTGATTTTGTTGAATTTCTGAGTAATACCACAGAGTTTTTGAAATTCACATTCCATTGGGATATAAACAAGATCAACTATCTAGATATTACTATTAGTAAGACAGACAGTGGGTTTGAAAGTAATATTTAAACTCCCTATTACACTTTTCTAGTTGTCATCCGAATGAATTGTCAAAGGGCAAATGGTGAGAACCTCTAGGTTGGTCAGTAATGATATACAATTTAGAAGGGAGATTTTTAAACTAATAGGTATGTTTCTGGACCGTGGTTATCCACTGAAGCTCCTCCTTAGTATAAGGAAAGAGGTCTTGAGGGGAAGAAAAGAACGTGTTCTATGTTCTGGTTTAGGACAGATGGAGAAAAGTGAGACTGTTTCTGTCCACAAGAAACCTGAGTTAAAGATGATAGTTAAATTTAACCCCAAATCTTTAGAGATAGTTGAGATTATAAAAAATATTTGGAGGTATGTATTAAGTGAAGATCTTAAAAAGGTATTGGGTTCAGAACCTGTTTTTGTATTTAGTATTGTAGATGTTGCAGGTACATCAATGAAGGGAGTTATGTATGTGTACAGGGTTACAAGTATACTATCCCTTGTCCTGGACAGTGCAATTGTTGCACTAAGAATATTGTCTATTTAGCAACATGTGTGACCTGGGAAATCCATTAGGAGACTGCAGGATGAACATGTTAGATCTATAAGGAAGAGAGACAAGCATAATGCACTTTATATGCACAGTACCAAATGTGTTGGTTTTAACAAATTTATGTTTTTTATCATTGGACGTGTTTTGGACTTTGGAGAGGGTGGGGACATACCCAACAGAGTGGGGGCTTTGGAAACAGTTTGGCAGCTAAGATTAGACGCCTGTAAGCCCCCGGGTATAAACGATTACATCTCGATCAAACCCATTTTAAAGTTAAGATCTCTTTTAATATAGAGGGGGGGGGGGAGTGTAGAACATCACTTCACCCTAAAGTAGCACGTATCATGTTTTTATCCATGTACAGTTAAGATTGGATTTCAACATTGAATTGTATGGATGTAACATCACCATTGATCTTGTTATTGATTCATATATTTACTTAGTTGTTTATTTATGTGTTTTTCAGTATAGGGTATATACATATATACATATTTATTTTTACATTTTTACAGTTGTTTATGTCAACCACAAGTTGGTTTAGATTATTATATGCTTAGGGTGTGTGCTAATTAATCAATTAATTTGGCCCAATGAGCATTGAGTGGAGAGTATATATGTTTTGTTGTAATGTAATTCAAACGACTCTGAAGAAGCCAGATTACTTTTTGTGGAATAAATTATTTGTGTTACAAGACCTTGGATTCATTCCTTCAGGCTGTGTGGCTTTTTAGTTGAAGAGTCTGCATCTTTTGGTGTTCGCATTTCATTAATTTTCTAAGTTTATAAGATCAATATTTGAAATTTGTCCCTATTTTGGGGGCTATATTCCCCCATTATTGGCTTTGTCCAGGTTTTTTGTGCTAAGAGGTTGAAAGCTATGATGAGAACTGAATTCACTGAATATGTTTGCGGGCTGTATTCCCCGATTATTGGCTTTGTACAGGTGTTTTGTGCTAACAGGTTGAGAGACATGGTGAGAATGAATTCACTAAATGATAGCCATTTAAGTTTCAGTCTTCCTGTCTTTCATGAAACAGCTGATTTGGCATTGTGGTATGTTGCTCTGACTGTAGTGCACAGGGTCCTGGGGCCAAGAATGGCAGTGAAATGCATGGTGGTAACAAAGCATTTTCTTCAAGCAACTTTCCAAGATTATACAAGCAATGTTTAAAATGTGTCCCTGGTTTTTGGGCTTTTGTCCCCCTCCCCCCAATAAAGTTTGGCTTTTTCCAGATTTCCTGTACTGAAGTTAAGAGATACAGTTGAGCATGGAGTGGATTTTACAAGGAGCTGAGACCTTCAAGGAAGAGAAGTTTAGTGCTACTTATGCTGAGTCTGCCTGCATTGTTAATAGCACAACAGGTAGTGTTCTTGCTTTTGATGCAGAAGGCTGTGTGTTCTACTCCCACAGTATGTAGATGCATTGCTGATACTGTACTGTGTTGTACTTTTAAAGGGGGGGGGTGTATACTGCAGTCTCGAGAATGTCCTCTTTGGCAGAGATACCTAGTAACTATGAACTTATCAGTTTGCCATCCATTCCCTATTGCAATATTACTAGCTTATCATTTTTTTTAATTTAACATAGGCAATTTATCCCTCAAGGGCCAACATGCATTTTATCTGTAGATGAAACAATAAAATATAAAGTTGTTTGCTAGCAGCAACCTCTTCATTAGTTGCAGATCTCTTTAATGTGGAGTTATTTAGATGACCTTTACTTCTGCAGAGATTGTGCATATTTACTGATATTGGTGGATTGTAGAAGTTTGAGTAGACTTTTATGATGGAAATGTTCTGAACTGGGCAGTTTTGTCATTATTGGTGCATGCATTTTGTTTCATTATTTACTGGAAAAATGTTCAAAACAATAAATTTAACATTCCTTCTAACAACTGTACTGTAGTATACAAAGAATATAATTTAAAACAGTCAGGAAGGTGTATCAAAGAAGACAGGTATGTTTCGTGGGCAAAGGGCCTATGATATGAAAACAGTCCAAAGCTAATCTTTATCTGAAACTGGCCAGATGTATTTTCTTTGAATATGGGTTTCAATGCTGTTTCAATAAATGTGAGTTTCAAGGGCAGAGAAGTTTTAATGCTAAGTCTATTTTCATTGTGAGACTACATTGCTTTGTTTAGCAGTTGTCCATCAGTGTTTGTGCTGCAAAGTTAAAATAAAACTTTTAAATGAAATCCATATCAGAAGTAAAGGTGTATGCACATTACAGTGTTTATGGTAAATGGGGCGAAATAGCCAAGTAATGGGATATTGGAATAGCTGCAGGGGGAAGGCCCCATTCAACCATGATTTTGTGAGGGGGGAAGGGCAGTAAAGTGAAAGACAGCCCCAGCTGAACTATACCTCTCTACTGTCTAGATTTTCACAGAATGAATAGATTTTTGCTTCTTATTTTTGATTTGTTCCTCATAAAATGTGTGGTTTTCTGGCAAATCATTTAGGAATGAAGTCACTAAATAATGACAGACATTAAGTTTCAGACTTCATACCCTTCAGAAAAATGCATGCTAAAGCAAAACCTGTTATTCTATCAATTGTCTAAGTTTATACAAGAACAATTTTTAGTATTGTTTGTATGTTCCCCCAATATATTTGGCCTTGTCCAGATTTCCTGCATTAAGAGGTTGAGAGGTACACACAAATAAATTACTTTATAGAATTAGATATATCCAAACCTCTCAATTGTCCCCAATTTTGGTTCAAAATGTTTCTCTACCCCTAATAATCCCTCTGCAAAATGGCAATTTTGGAAGAAAACATGGAGGATTTACAATTAATCAATAATTGTAATGATCAGAGTTATAGATTACTTTTATTTATAAATGCATGTAGATTCTCTTGTTTTGTCAGCAACTCAGCTTAACAGTAGTAAAATTAAAGAAGTGTCCTTTTGGGGTCAGAGCCTAGATGGCCAACTGATATCAGCAACGTTTTAGAGCTCCACAAAATTATACTAAAGCACATGAAAATATTTAATTTTATAAACAAAAATAGTAAAATTTTATTAATGAACACGCGAACTATCTGCATATCAACTTTGGAGAAATTTCATCGAGACTTTCCTGACAAAACAACCTGGAGATTATTACAACTGTGTGGAAATGAGCAACTCAAAGAACTCTCACTCTGAAACTACTTTGAAAAAAGCAATACAGCTGATGTCATCTACACTGCAAGAACTGTCTTTGAAAATGGATAGATTTAAAGACAATCTAGAAAATCATAAAGAAAACTGTCAAACAAACTGATGTCTTCAAAGAGTTACTACAACAACAAACTAAAATATCAGATATTGAAACTTCCTTATGTGACATAGAAGGGAGACTTAAAGAGGAAGAAAGTCAAAGTGAATTCCTCATGCAGCAGAACAAGTGGCTAATCAACAAGGCAGATGACCTGGAGAATAGAGAAAGGAGAACTAATATAAGAATACTTGGTCTTTCAGAGAAAATTGAAGATGAGGACATCATTTTATTCTTAAATTCCTGGCTACCTGAAATTCTAGACTTAAAAGAAAGCTTATCCAGGGGCAAAGAAAGTGCACACAGAGCCATAGGAAAACCAATACCTTCCTTACCTACTGCACCTCCAAGATCAATTGTAGTAAACTTTTTGTCATATTTAGACAAATAACTTGTTCTCAAATCAGCTTGGAGAAAAAGTCATTTGACATATAAACAAAATCAAATAAGATTTATTAATTACTATTCTACCATAGTACTAGAATTAAGGAAAAAAATCTGTCCACTTGTGAAACTTCTTAAACAAAACAAACTAAAAGCACAACTTGCCTATCCTGCCAAAATCAGAATCTTCTATTCAAATGAAGTGAGGACCTTCAACAACACTGAGGAAGCATCTTTCTTTATCTAGAACAACAACATAATCATAATTCCAGAAGAAATGGATTGGTCAACATCTACGTCCTTGAAAAGATCTCCTGAAAAAACTTCATAGACTGATGTGAAGAAGAAAAAGCAAATAACTGAACTCAAAAATACAGTAATCACCAAATCTCTCAAAGAATCAACTAAGATATGAGACTCATACCAAAGAAAACAAAAATGTATGTACATTTAATTTTTCTTTTTTTTTCTCCACCTCTCTCATCCTTTTTGTTCCTTCTCTACGTGTCTGATATACATGAATATACAACAAAAGACATTTGCATTAATTGTAAAAAGAAAGTGGTCATATTACCACAAAATGATGCTCTATTTCTAACTAGAGGGGGAAAAAGAAAAAAAAAAATGTTTGTCAATTTGTCATTGTGGATAATATATGAAATGGTCATTATCCTTACAAGGTTTTAGGTTTGTAATGTATACAATAATTGGATAGGTATTTAAATGGGTGACTGGTTGCTTTACGAAAAAAAAATTGATAGTAATCATTTTACCAAAAATGTCTTGAATTTGAAGAATGTTAATCAGTTTCCTTTAAAAAAATGCTTGTTCAACAGTAAAAAGTTCTGAGAAGCCGCATATTGACAATAATCAGCTATGAAAAAGTCGCGAGATTCAGTGAACGTTAATTTACCTCGCAGTGAAATGAATCAGTATTTCACTGACAGCGAGTATGAATGCTATAGTGGTGATATACACAGCACATCAGAAAGTGAGATACATAGCAATGTAATAAGTGAGAGAGAAAACATAGACAAATTGCACTGACCTTAAGTAAAATTAAAAGTCATATGAGTTATTGAGATTATCTTCCTAATGAGGTACAGGCAGAGATGGGATGACCATTCTCCTGTTACAATCATTCAGTAAACATAGAGCTTGCTTGTATGTACAGAGGCTGTGACTTGAAATGAAATGCAATGAAAGCATACTCATACACATATGTATTTCTTTAAAGCCTTAAAGTGACAAGTAACATTATAAAACATTAAAGGGAAAACAGATACGTTTTCTGAATGTACAGTCTTCATTCAATATAGGTAGTCACTTGGTCAACCCAATCAGTTTAGATGGGAGGTAAAATCTTATTTCTGTTGTGCCGAGAATGTGCTGTAATCATGCACTATACAGACATAATAGAACTATTAGAAAATAAGGATGTATAGGGTTTTAACATGTAATGAAGAAGGTTTTTGTAGCTACTTCCTTTATTTAATGATAGCAAAATGCCATTTAGAGGCAGAACATTTAATATCATAATGCCAACCATAAACATGATTCAAAACCATCAGTCCTCTTCCAAAATATAGATAGCTGATAGTAATAACCATTACCATGCGGTGCATTCCACTTATACTTCCAAAGGGCATAACAAAACAACGGGAAAAAGTGGAAAATAGCATTACAAAGGCAGGGTGAGAATAATCAGCATAGCAATCCCTTGTGTTTTTTTTAAACATATAACAGCACATTCTGTACATGTTCATTACACTGAATGCAATAAGACTACTTTAGCCACATGTCATCACCAAGAACACAAAATGTATGCAGTCAATGTATGTATACAGTTTTGGTGACATGACAACTATTGTCAGTGAAGTGCAGGGCCCATTTGGTCCTGTAGAGTTGGATAAAATGCTTTGTACTAGAGCATTGTTAGCCTCATACAGATGCTTATGAATACTGACAAACTAAGAATATTTTAAATAATGTTTAACTCCAGCCACTGAAGTTGTAGTTCAAGGCAATGGCGTTATTTATACCACTGATCTAGTAGATTGAGAGAGAATTGAGTTAAGCATATTAAAAGAGATAAAAAAATTGTCATGATACTACTTAATGTGAAAGACAAACCCACTCTAATATAATTAGTCAACAGAAAGTTGTTTTTGAAAGATACTGGTTTAGTCCTGCACTATAAACAGAACCCTACATGATCCTTTGATGTATAACAAGTATGAACAAGCGTAATGTATACTCATACTTGTATACAAATTACATATCCTTTACAGGAAGATTAGAAGTTATTTCTTTATGTACATTTTAAATTGAGTTACTGGTTGTGAAGACCACTGACATCATAAAACAGTTTAGGAAATTGTTTTATTATTAATGTTACTATTAGCAGCCTCCAGCTGCAATTAATGCTTTCATGGTTATCCGGGGAAACAGTGGTATAGAAAGTGAGGAAGCAGACAGACTGCTAGAGGTATTATACTGCTGTATGAATGTAATTCATAGACTAGAGCCTTACCATGATATGTTTTTTGTACTAACTAGTGACTAATGTAATCTACACAATCTCATCAATCACAAATCGGATTATCTTTCTAGAACTATCATATACAGTGACTATATCCTAATCTGAGAGGTAACAAGACATAAATTGAAATCTATAAACACATTTCCATAATGTGATTATAGTTAACGTCATATAAATTTGATCATTAAATTTAGTTAAATACTGATATCTTATATAAATCCAGAACATCTTCAGTGAAATCAATATGGAGCTCAAAGAGGGTTTTTTTCTTTTTCCTTAATTCTTGTTGTTAGATACGAGGGATAATCTGATAGAATATTTTTTCTCTATCAGATTAGCAGTGTATAACACTCCATGTATGTTAAGGAAAACTCTAAAATGTTTGACTAATTGGTTATATGTAAATGATTTTATGCCACGCTTTTTTTCTTTTCATTGGGCTGAACATGGATTTAATTTATATTTTTCAGCAAAGAAAACCATTCTGATTATACTAAATAGAATTGACAAGAACCTTATCCAACCTCAGGGTTATGAAAGAGTTCTGAGTATGAACCAAACTATAAGTAAACTCTAAACACAACCTGAATATATGGACTCAACACTACTTTCTCTAAACATTAATGGCTTGAATAACCCCAAAAAAGATCAAATCTATCAAGAGACTCATTTTAAAACAAATGATAAATACATATGGAACCCACATGAATGTTTAATGTTATCTCATTCCTCATGCAAAACAAAAAACTAAAAGAATAATAATTCTATAGAGAAAAAATGTTACTAATCCTCAAATCATTTATAATTATGAAGACAAATAAGGACTTATAGCTATTGTAATAGTGAAATTTAATAACAGAATTTGGACACTGGTATACCTATACTGGTTTCCTGGCATAGGGGCAGGGACAATTAAAAATATTTAGATCTTATTAACAGAATATATAAGAACAATCTGACAATAGGTGGGGACTTCAATTGTATTTTGGATTATTCTGAGACTACTAACAAAAGGAATGTACATCATACTTCCACAGCAGAACTGCAAATTTTCTTAGACACTAGCTATTCTGAATATACTAACATTGTAATATTATGGGATACTTTGAAAGCATACATATATGGTAAAATTCTTACATGGTTCAAAAATAAATCAAAAGAATGGGAATCTGATTTACATAACATCCAAAAACAAATTATGAAAATTAATAACAATGACACAACTAATTCATCCACCAATAAAAAAGCAATTGACGAGCTGAATAAAAAATACAATGACATTCTAACTCATAAAACTAATTTGGCAATAGAAAAGTTAAAACTAAATTCATATTCTACATCACCTAGACATATGCATAATCTAGCAATGAGAATCAAATGACAAACCAGAGCAAAGAACATTGCAAACATTATTCATGAGGGGAAAAAGAATAAAAAAGTATCAGATAAGTGATATCCTTGATGCTTTTAAATATTATACCAAACACTACAGAACAGGTAACACCCATATGAGTTCCACAAATATAGAATTAAACTTTCCTAAAATAAAGAAAATATCAGAAAAACTAAAATTAGACATTCAAAAACAAATCTCCCATAAAGAAGTCATGGAAAAAATTAAGTAAAATAAGTGCAATAAAGCTCCAGGGATTGATGGAATAATAATTGAACTATGTAAAATATTCCCAACATCTATAACATCAGTTTTTCACAAAACCTTAATTGAAATACAAACACAAAACATAACACCGCTCTCATGGAGATACTCACAAATTACACCCATCACAAAGGAAAATAAAGGCCCTAAACAATGTAGTTCTTACAGACCAATTTCTCTACTCAATAATGATTATAAAAATGTTATGTCTATATTAGTCAATAGAACTAAAAAAATCTTTGATATACATCATAAATGAAGATCAAACAGGTTTCATATATAACAGATGTACTTATGATAACATCCAAAGAATACTAACCCTTATTGACATACTAAACAGGGGTAATCAAGAAGCCCTTCGAATTGCACTAGACATAGGAAAAAGCCTTTAATGGATTAAACTAGGATTATTTTTTTAAAGCACTAGAACTTTATGAATTTCCTCTTCCCTTTATATATTTGATAAAAAATATATACAAAAACAATCTTGTATATGTAAAACTTGGACCATTTACTTCTGAAGCTATAGTGATAACTAAAGGTACAAACAAGACTGTCCAATGTCTCCTATTTTATTTGCTCTAACAATTGAATTATTTGCCTCTTCAATATGCTGCAATTCAAAAATAAAAGCCAGTGATATACATGGTCAATTTAATTCCAAAATTATGTTATTTGCAGATGATGTACTTCTTACTCCATCTGTCTCAAAAGAAACCTTAAAAGAATCAGACATGCAAGTTGAAAAATTTTATTCCATGTCAGGTCTTCATTTAAATAAAACAAAGTCTAATGACATGATATTGAACAAAAATAGTGACTTTCTAATAAATGGAAATCATATAATTATTAAACAAGTTCCCACTATACATTATTTAGGAATTACCCTATGTGAAAATATAGAAGAAACTTTAACAACAAATTATATAATATTATAAATACTATAAAAGCATATATAGTAAAATGGAATAAAATGTATCTAATATTTGAGAACAGATTACAATTAAAAATGATCTTACTTCCAAAAATAATATATATATATATATATATATATATATATATATATATATATATATATATCACAATCTATCCCTATGATGCCAGATAAACAGTCTTTAAAAGAAATAAACACAGTTTTTTTTTTTAAATTTCTCTGTACTCCAACATAAACAGAGTAGCTCTTACACATCATATCAGACCATGGGAAAAATGAAGGATCAATTTTCCAGATATAGAGTCATAAATTAAAGTCTCTATTTTCAGAATAATCATAAACTGGACAGATACAAATTATTCTTCCAATTGGAAAACTTTACATAATATGATTTTTTAAATGAAAATATCATAACAAAAAATCTTATGTTAATGATCAAAACAACAAACTACAGCACACTCTGTGTATTAATATTCATTATACAACAACCCCCCATTAATATTCCAAAATGTGCACGCTGATTGGTCAGCATGCATGTTGTAAATCAGACTTATACTAATGGAAAAAGGTCTGGTTGCCTGGACTTTTTCCACTAGTATAAGTCTTTCTTTTACAGCAATGGAGAACACAAGATCTCCGTTGCTTTTTAGACACTGTCTCGCTATGTTAAATGGGTTTAACATAGAGAGACAGCTTTAAAAAAAGCAACAGAGATCTTCCTTTCTCCATTGCTTTTTTTAAAGCTGTCTCGCTATGTTAAACTCCTTTAACATAGCAAGACATTTTGTAAAAAGCAACGTAGATCTTGCTTTCTCTGTTGCTTCCACCCACAGCTCTGATGTACTGCATAAGCATACGCATGCACAGTACATCAGAACTGCCTCAGAATACCAGACAGCTATGGAAGGGCAGCAAGGAGGCATTATATAATGCCATTATTTAAGAAAAGTATTTTTTTTCTTAAATAATGTCATTGTATAATAGCAATAAACCACTTCTGGGTGTGGGTAATGCTGGATTTACCCACGATTGTCTTTGTTTGGCCACTCGGGCTTCGCCCTCATGACCAAACCACACCAACCGTGGGTAAATCCAGCATTACCCACACCCAGGCGTGGGTTATTGCTATAATATAATACAGCAAAACCTACTAATCTAAAATATATAAACTACATTTATAACTCCTTTAGAAGATTTATTAATACCAATTCAGATATAAAATTATGGATAGAACTATTAACTCCTTTCAGCCCCACAAAAAAAAATCTTTAATAAGATACATAAAAATGTTTTCACCATTTGGGAAACAAAGCATTTTATATGTTGGCTGCAATTTATAAATAATCAAAAAGTAATAGACAGTCAACATATAATAAGTACATATGATCTTTCAACCACTGACTGGCTAATACTTCAAAGTGTATTAACACATGCACAAAATCTATGCAGAATAATTAATAATTCCTCTTTCAAAATCAGACCTCAATTTATAAAATATTTGAATGAAATCATATATAATAATCACAACTGGACAAACATAACCTCAAAACTATACAAAATTTTAATGAACTATAAAGTTAAAACTCAACAAAACTATTGGAATTTCATCACAAAAGGACATCCAATAAGTCTATCCATGGAAAGTAAAACTAACTTATTGTATTCCATTAAATTAACTTCCAATTCACAATTTTGGAAAATATACCTGTGGAAATTTCTGCATAGAGCATTTTATACACCCAATAAATTAGCCAAATGTAACTCTTCCAATAATGTTACTTGTTGGAGATGTTTACAAAGGTTTGACGCAGATTGGACACACATTTTATATGAATGCATTAATGTCAAAAAATACTGGGAAGGGATCAGCAACTTTCGACAAGCTATATTTCTAGACATATTTGTATTATCTAAGTCTCTAATCTTTTTAAATGTTAATGAAAAAACAGAAATGAATAAAAATGATTCACATCTACTGTGGACTACACTAGCAGTTGTAGGAAGTGCATCACAAGAAAATGGAAATCCACCTCTGAACCATCCATTGAAGAATTTTTGAGATTATTGAAAGAAACAGCACTGATGGAAATTAAAGTCAAGGAATTGAGAATTGCTCCTAAATTGTGGTGTAATAAGCCATGGAAGAAGATTCTTTCTCTCACTGAGATATTAAAAATGGACTCAGATTCTTCTTGAATGAAAAGGGAGAAAAAAGGAAATACTTGTCTATGTGTTACATAAATTCTGTCACAGATTGGTTTATCTTATAATTTAACTCCAGGCCAAGTGTAAATATTGTATATAGAATGTTATGAAATTTACTTACTTAGATAAATGTTAATTAAGTTTATTTTTTAAATAATTATTTGAAATAAATAAATTGTTTTGTGCAAAAAAAAGTGTCCCTTCTTTGACAGGTTCCCAGCTGTATTGGGTGGCTATTTTGTATTTTCGCATCACATTTTTGGTCCATTTTCATAAAATGGTGGTTTTCTGGCAAATTAGTGTCAAATCATTAAAGACTGAAGTTAGAAAATAATGACAGACATTTGAGTTTGATATTTCATACCCTTCAGAAAATTCATAGTAATGCAAGACCTACTATTCTATTATCTTTCTAAGTTTATAAGAGCAATATTTAAAAAAAAATCCTTATTTTGGGGCCTTTGTCCCACTTCTATTTATGGCTTTGTCCAGATATCTTGCTCTGAGGTTGAGAGGTATGACAAATGTGTCAGGGCCATCACCGTCAGCCAGAGACATTTCAAATTGTGACATACTTGTTGGACCCCACTGCCCCATGTAGTGACTCTGGATGTGTCCAAGCAAGGCAAGGAGCAGTTATGCAGTATAAATGTACAGAGTATCACCCCATCCAAGTTAGATGCAAGTACTACACTGGCTTTTTATCTGTCCTTGATTTTGCAGAATGTTCTGGTTTTCTGTCATATTTTTATACTGTTGATTTATGCTTCTTATTATTCAGAAAATGCATGTTGTTACAGTGTCTATCTGTGTTTAAGTAGTAATGCTTTAATGACCATCAGGTAAGCATGTTTGAGATTGTATGATGCAAGTAAGCTTTAATAAGCATACTGTTAGACAATTACCAACATTGAAAGCCTTTTTGTTGTTGCCATGCAGAGAATATTTACACAATTAGATAATGTATAAGCCTTATGTATTGAAATGCATATGACAGCATTTGTAATAAAAGACAGGATTGCAGTAATTTCAGAAGCTCATTACATTTGTTGGAGGCTTGCAGTCATCTTTGCAGCTTTACCCGTAATCTAAACAGAATGCCAATCTATCATGTGTGGTCCATAACCTGTGCAGTAATCCTTTAAGCAATTTATCTTGAGCTTGTTTCTTGTTTCCTGTTCATTTTTTACTTTGATCATGTTTTCCCCATGAAACAAGTAGATAGTTGTTGTTAGGCAGCAGGTCTTTTTTGGATAAGAAACATTTTTACAAGTGGGGGTATCACAAATATTGCTACTACTTTTATAAAGCTGAATATAAATTATAATTAGAACTGCAGTGCAAGGAGAAGTGGTTTGAATTAAGTGCTGCTTGCTTTTTTTATATTTGATTTTGACTGGCTTTCCAGTAATGTATTTAAAAAGTAATTTATTATTTTTTCATGCCTCACAACCTTTTTGTTTCCATCTAGATATTAAATAAGCTGTCATGTAGCCAATGCATTGAAATATTTTTTCTTCTACACTTCAGTCTGTCTTTATTGGACTCTCATAATGATGGTTTGGCACCCAGGACAGCGTATTTAATTAAAGTCCCAGTTTTTGTGGTTTTGAACATAGCTTTGCCACTTTCTGGTTGCCCATGCCCCTTCCCATTGGCCCCACCCATTCAGCTGTCTCCTGAAGCCCCCCCTTTGATTTGAAGTCACCAGCCACCACTGCTCTTAACTATATGTTGGAGACATAGAATAATTTTCTTATTATCTTAGGTACATGTTGGTCAAAAGCCAGATACCTTTCTATATATGTTCCCAGATTCCTTACTACTGGGTTAAATATTAGGGATGATTTATCAATGGGGTAATTAAGATGCATTGACAGTTTCCCAAAGGGCAATACAACGCATTTTTTGGCATTGTGTTTTAGGCCATGGCTTTGGCTCCATTCATTTGACTATGTTAAACCCACGTGCAAGAGTTTTGTGTCTTGGTGAGATCTATAATAGTTCCCAATTTGCAATCATTTGCAAACTTGATGAGCCAGAAACTTTAACATTTGCCTTGATATTAGAGAAGTAGATGCCAAACGGGGTACTCCACTGGTGAACAGTCTGTTAGTGGAGATGGTCTTACAGATCGTAACATCTTGGGTGTTGTCTGTGAGCCAGCGGGCAATCCAGCAGGTTGTCTAATGGTTTACCCCTAACTCAGAGTCTGCCAACAATGCTTGAGTGGAATATTGTATCAAATGCCTTAGCCAGGTCAAGATATGCTGTATGCACTGTTTTAACCTCATCCATTGCCTTGGTGGCCCTCTCAAAGAAGAATACCAAGTTAAGTAGGCATGGCCTTAAAGGAAAATTTGAATGAGTCCAGTGTCTGTAAGTTGTCAACATTCTTATTTATCACTTCCAAGATATTTAATGCCATGGCTTGGCAAACTAGACTTGTTAGACTGATGGGTCTGTAGTACCCTGGGTCAGTTGATAATCCAGCCTTGTGAGCGGAATGACTGTTACGCTCCTACATTCACTTGAAAAATGTTGAAGATTGTGTCAAGTAGTTCATAGATTCATATGTGTGTACTAGGCTAATGGTCCTGTGGCCTTTACAAGCCTAGTCATAGGATTACCCTGACGTAGTGCCACCCGACCTTAGTTCCCAGTGCTTCTGTCAAGTAGAGCCACTGGAGTTATCCCGGGGGAAATTTTCTGCTTCCCATCCACTTATCAAAATTTCTCTTGAAGTGGGTCAGCAAAGTGCTCTACTTCACACGTATGGGAAGTCTATTCCATAGCATGGGCAGCCTCTGGGTTATAAACCTGTCCCACCAGCATGTTCTGTTAATTGTGGTAATGAGGTTGAGGTCTCTGGAACATGTGGTACAAAGAGATTGGGATTTCTTTAGATGTAGTATTTCTAACAGAGCTGGGTCAGATATGGTTTTGTAAGTCAAGCAGAGATCGCCTCTAAGTAGGCGATATGAGACAGAGAATAGTTGGAGTTTTTTTAGTCTGTCTATACTGGACAAGTTTTTAAGGCTGAGGATCCTGTTTGTGAGGTACTTTTGTTGCCTCTCCAGTTGTTGCAGGTGTTTAGTGAGGTACATGCCAAATGGGGCATTGTACTCTATGATTGGCCTAATGAGGGAAGAGTAGAGGGAGACAATGACCTCCTTCTTCCTGGATGCAAAACCCTTAGTAATGAGATGTGCCACATAGAAGGACTTTCTGACCACAGTGGCAATGTGGTGATCAAAGGAGATGTTGCTGTCAACCTGTGTTCCCAGATCTCTTATAATGCCTTCTGTATTCAGTGGACTACCATCAATGTGGTAATTCATGGGACCTGTTTTTTTCCAAAAAGGGATGACGACACATTTTTTGGCATTGAGCTTAAGGCCATGGTTCTGACACCAGTCGTTGGTCTCAGTGAGGCCATTCTGCAGGATGTCAACATCACTTGAGGAGTTAATAATAGCTCCCAACTTGCAATCATCTGCAAACTTTGTCAGCCAGAGTCCCTTCGTGTTGGCCTGGACTTCAGAGAAGTAGATGCCAAACAGAAGAGGACCCAGGACTGTACCCTGTGGGACTCCACTCATGACTAGTTGACAGTCTGACTTGGAATCAGCTACTTTCATAGTGTGGGTTCTATCTGTGAGCCAGTTTGCAACCCACATAGTGATATATGGGTTGATGCCTAGCTTAGTGAGTTTTTCTGAATCCTGAGTGGGGAATGGTATCAAAAGCCTTGGCCAGACCAAGATAGGCTGTATGAACCACCTTACCTTCATCCATAGCTCTGGTGACTGACTCAAAGAAGTCGACCAAGTTGCGCATTCCTGATCTACCCTTCACAAAACCAAACTGTGTGGGATCCAGTGTTTGGAGATTTCCTATATCCATGTTTATTAGGTCTGTGATGATGCATTCCATAGCTTTATATATCAGGCTCATTAGGTTAATGGGGCGATAGTTCCCAGCATCTGTAATCACTCCTCCTTTGTGGAGAGGGATGGCTAGCAGTGTGCCATTTGGTAGGGACTAAGCCAGAGGTGAGGCTGTGATTGAACAGGGCACACAGGTGAGGTGCCAGTTCACTCTGTAGTTCAAAGTAGAACACAGGGATATTGTTAGGTCCCATAGAAGCTGTATTCTTGGCCTTGGACAGTGCTGTTTTAACCTGTTCATCAGTAATACTGGATGCCTGGCAATCTACTGGTATTGTGATTGGTCCTTTGGGGGGGAGGGGTAAAGTTGGCACTGAATCTGTTGGCCAGCACGCTGGCAATATCTGTTGGCTCGGTATAGGAGGTACCATTGTGCAGTAGCTCAGAGCAAATCTGGGTATTGCTGTGGAGATTTACATAACTATAGAAGGCCTCGTGTTGTCTTTACTATCTGCTGCAATTTTGTTTTGATAGCTAGCTTTAGAGGATTTGATGAGGGATCTCAATTTTTTGTTGAGGCTGATAAGGATATTTTCCCAGTCTTGGGACTTCACCTTATTCCGCATCTGTTTCCTCCTTCTGTTTTTGAGTTTTTTTATGACAAGGGACCACCAGATTGGCTTCCTTTTTTTGGAGGAGAGTGTCTTGGTTCTGTTGGGTATGGTGAGATCCATGCATTTGTGTATGTGTTCATACAGCGCATTGGTGTATGATTTGGTGGTCATACAACTATTCTCCATTTGCATGGGTGCCATGATGTTAGCCACATCTGTTTTAGGAGCCTAAAGTTAGCTTTGGAAAAGTTTTTCATGGTGTTTACCTTTGAGGGGGGATGTGGATTTCCAGGGTGGTTAGTTTGTGGTCGGATCTAACCAGGGAGGAGATGATTTTTGGTGTAGAGCAATGGTCACCCATGTTAGTAATGACCAGGTCAAGGATGTTGCTACCTCTAGTGGAGGTAAGAACGAGCTGGTCCAGGGCATTGGAATTAATGAACTCCAGGAAACTTTGGGCAAGTGTATTGGTACATGAGTAGTTTTCCCAGTTAATGGAGGGGTAGTTGGAAGTCGCCTAGTAAGAGAGTGTTAGTTTTGACTCCAATATTCTCCAGAGTGCTTAGGAACATGGAGTGTGAGTCATGGGACATGGTTAGGGACCTATAGCAGGCTACGACCTGAATCACTGTTTTACCCCGTGTTAGCTGCACCTGAGGTATCTCTCATGCATTATGTTGGGCTACCAGTCTGGAGGTGTGCCCATCCTTTATGAATGTGGAAACACCACTGCCTTTGGAGCTTCAGTCCAAGCTCTGGGGCCAAAATGTGTGGAATGAGTTATAGCCTGGTAGTGCAGGGGTGCTTTCTGCTGCCTTGAACTAGGTCTATGTTACAGCACAAATGTCAATGTTCTCCATTTTAAGGAGTGCTTTGAGTGAGTGTATTTTGATATTTAGACTTCTAGCATTGAGAAGCATGACCCTCAGATTGTATTTGTTTGTAGCTGTTACGGTGGTAATTTGGTCTTTGGAACACTGCCTAAAAAAGGCACTATAGGGGTGGCAAGAGCCTTGTCCAGTATCCAGAAGCCCAGGGGTGACAGATGCAGGCCATCTCTGGCAAAGCATCGAGGTCTGTCAATCATGTCATCCCAGGCAGTCAGATACTGGATCCCCTTAGAAAGACACCAGACACTTAGCCAATTTTTGAAATCAATCATTTTCTGCTTGTACTGTGGTATCATTCTGTGTGATTGTAGGATGCTGCTCAGGGCTAAGGTCATACCTGCCTGGGCTACATAATCCAAGAGCTCCTCCATGTCTCTTTTCATGTAGTACAGGGTGGTATGTCTCAGATAACTCACACCCATATTTAAAATGACAGAGTCATATTTGTAACTGTTGTTGATGGACCTGAGTGCATGTGTTATGTGACAGATCCTGGCACCTGACTGTTACTTTCTCCTTATTCAACCTAGTGAGTGGGACATCAGTGTGCCTCACTATTGTGTCACCTATGACTAGTGTGTTGGGCATGCTGTTTTGCCTTAGTGACTTTGATTGAGTGGCACACTGTTTAGGAGAGTTATGTGTCTCATGATTAGTGTTGTGTTGTTGTGGTCATGTGTGTTTCTGCTTTGGAGGTCTCTGCTGCTTGGGTAGATTTTTATTGCAAGCCTCCGTGAAGGTGGGTGTGTGGATTGTGTTTTTATGCGAATGTGGTGCTGGTGTGTGTTCTAAAGGGCTATGTGTTCCATGTGGTGTGGTGCAAGTGTTGACCTTCTCCTCTTGACCAGCTATTCCGGTCTTGGCTGGAGAGTGTGTGGCTTCCAATTTGGATATACAAGTGCATTTCTCACCAGTCTGAGTGTTGGGAGGTAAGAGGAGAGGGTTGTCGGTGTACATGAGGCAGTTGCTACATTGCCTCAGGATGCCCAAGTTCACCAAGTTAATAAGAGAAAGCACAGGGGACTGACCTTTACACATGCCAGGAGGGGTGGGCATTGATAATAAGTACTAGATCTGTTTCCTTATATAGCGTTTAGTGCTGGTAGCACTTTTGTGTGCTACTTTAACTGCTACAAGAAGTCTGGTAAATTGCTAGACTAATAAGCTAGTATAAGTGCAAGACAGGAGATAACTAGTAGTTCTAAAGGACAAATTGAAGAGCAGACTTTGGCACTGCTCAGGAGTTTACAAACAGTCCTGATAGGTCATGTTTTAGACTGTTCAGAAGGCAACCAAGGATGTTGTCAGGAGCCATGGAGGCAGTGTTCTTGGCTTTAGTGAGTGCTATCAGCATCTGGTCCCTTCTGTTAGCTGGGGGAAGTAGTTTGGAGGGATCCAACCTGGTGGAGCTGGGGGGATGAAGTTTGAGCTGAATTTATAAGCCAGTAGATTTATTTTGTCACCCTGATCAGTGTAGGTGGTACTGGTTACCACCAGTTCAGCACACTGCTGTGTGTTACCTCTAAGGTTTGAGATGTAGCTGAAGAATGCCTTCTGGCTGTCCTTAGCCTGTGAGAATATCCTGACCTCATAGCTGGACTTGTTGGACTTAATTAGACCTCTTAGTTTAGTTATATAAGAAAGCACTTGTCTTTAAGGGAGTTGCTTTTCCTGATTTTGGCCATGACTTTTCTTTTTTTTATTATATGCCCTGTGGGGTTTATTTTTAGTGTTTGTTTTGGGTTTATTTCTGGTAGGTACTGCAGCCTCTATTCAGACATTCACATGTTTGTAAAAGGACTCTATGAATAATTCTGCATAGGTAGTTGTGGTCTTGGGGTGGAGGGAGTCTTGAATGTTGACATTCAAGATTATTTAATATTATGTAGTTTGCCTTTGAATAGTCTGTTTCAGGTTTAACTAGATTTTGTGGGTTGAGTTTTACTTCATATGAGACAGCTTTGTGATCTGATCTCACTGGACTTGACATGGAGGGGTGCAACACTTTCCTATGTTGGTAAGTACCAGATCCAGTATATTTGATATTCTTGTTGGAGCATGTAGTATCTGTTTCAGGGCTTGTGTTTGGCTTAATAAAGTCTAGGAAACATTGTGCCTGTGAGATTAAGGCAGTGTACATTTCACAGTTTATAGAAGGGTAGTTGAAGTCATCCATAAAAAGCATGTTTGGTTGGATGGTAAGTACCTCTAGTAGGTTTAGGTAAGAATCATGAAACTCTAGGGACATAGATGGTGACCCGTAGCTAGCCATGATATGGTGAGGGACCTTGCCTATGGTTAATTGCATGTGGATGAACTCCATGGTATCATCCGGTTTAACCAACCTGGAGGTATACTTGTTGCTAACATAGAACAAAACACCTCCACCTTTGGCCCCAGTCTGTGCTGTTGTTCATCTAAATCTGTGGCGAACACTGTAGCCTTACTTACTGGAGTACTTTCTATGACTTTAAACAAATGTTGGTCATGGCACATATGTCTACATCCTCCAAAGTGAGGATGGCTTGAAGGGTGTGTAATTTGGGTTTAGGCTATGAGCATTGAGCAGTAACACCTTAAAGCCGCTTGTAAACTTTTTCAGTATGCTGATAGTTCTACCTTTTTGGCATAGCCTGAAAAAGTTCTAAGGGGGGTGGATAATGTTTTAGCCAATATCTGAAAGCCTAGATGGAACAGGTGCAACCCATCTTTGGCAAAGCAACATGGTCTTTTGACTATGTTCTCCCATGCTGACAGATATTAGATCCCCCTGGAGTGTCACCAGAAACTAAGCCAATTATTAAAATCAGTCATTTTATGTGCATACTGTGTCATCATCCTTAGGGAAGGTAGGTTGATGCTCAATGCAAGGTTCATACCTATTTATGACAAATGTTCTGAGAGATCCATTATGTCTCATTTGATATAGTACAGTGAGATATGTCATAGGGAATTCATACCCACATGGATTATGATAGAATCATATTGGTACCTGGGGTGCAGTAACTTGACTGCATATGTGATACTGCAAATACTGGTTCCAGATAGGCAACTAACTGTTAGCTTCTCCTTGTCTAACCTGGTGAGTGGGAGATCTATGTGTCACTCAATTGAGTCACCAATGACAAGAGTATTAGGTAAAGTGTATGCTTGCTTTATGGGCTTTGTACTTGGGGGACCATTAGCTGTAGACTTATGAGAGGATGTTTAGTGTTACTTTTGGTGTGTGCTTTAGTGATTGCTGAGGAGCAGTGCTGTCATTAGGTGGCTTTGGAAGCCTTTGAGATTTGGGAAGGTTTCTTTTAAGCACCTCAGTATAAGACAATCTGTCATGAATGGCATGTGTGAGAGATGTAGTTTGGATATGCCCAACAATCTTGTTTGTACTGTATGCGAGATTTTTTGCCTCCCAGGAAGTTGTGTATTTGCATCTCTTGCTTATCCTTTTATTTTCTGTAATGTCTGACAACATGAGACAATTGCTACATTACCTTAGGATACCCAAATCTACCAAGCTGGCCACAGGGATATTTGGAAATTGCATATCTGTGTTGTCTGGTCCTGTAATAGGGTTGGTTGTTTAGGATTAAGGATTAGGTTTTAACAGGGGCCTCTTAGGGTAGCTTCTGAAGTTAAGGGGAGCATTTTATATACTGCTAGATTATGCTAGTGCTATTCAATGCACAAGCTAGTTGTTCTTATTTTGTTTCTGCACAATGCCATACTGTTTACAGGTTTCAGATCTAATCCTAACTTTAAAGGTAAATTTTGCTGTCTAGGCATTTGCTACTATGCAGGGCACTGCTACCCACTGCAGCCCAGTGGAAAGTTCCATGCAGAGAAAAAAAAGCTTGCAAACTGACTCCTATGCCATCTAGCCAAAAATATCTAAATGCTGAGCTTCCCCCAATGCTTCCCAATTCAGAGATCTCAGCTAAACACCTTCTGCCACAAAATGTATGACCCTGGAATTTGTTAATGTAAAAGCACAGCAAAAGTAGTTCTCAAGTGCAGATTAAACACCACATAACTAGCAGTGCTTCCCATATCAGAGAAAGTGGTAAACACCTCCTGCCACAAGATGTCTGACCCTAGAATCTGTTAATGTAAAAGCAGAGCAAAAGCAGCTCTAAGGTGCAGATTAAACAACAAACAACTGCAAAACAATTAAGTCCCTGGCTAATTCGTCCCTCTGCAAAGAGACTTGGAGGTATACAGACTAGAAAAGCCAATAAACAGAGAAATGACTGCTTGCCAAAACATTAAATAAATGCTTTAAAATGTTTAAAACAGTAGCAATTACTATATAAAGCAAGTACAAGTGCAGCTAAACCAGGAAATATTCTTATCTTAGCTTGGATGACTCTGGATGCAGTCAAAACACTGGACAAGCATAGCGAACTTCTCTGTAAGTGAAGAAAGAGCCTTGCAAATTGCTTGATTTATAGTAGCAAAGAAAGCTTGTAAACCAACTCCTGTGCCCTCAAGCCAATAAATAATCACACTTTGAGCTTCTTCCAGTGCTTCTCAACTCAGACAACCCAGGAAAACACGTTCTTCCTCAATAAGTATGACCCTGGAATCTATTAATTCAAAAGCACAGCAAAAGCATCTTTCAAGTGCAGATTAAACAACAAACAAATGCCACCAATCCCCATCTCAAAGATGTTAGGTAAACACCTCCTGCCACAAGATTTCTGACCCTATAATCCGTCAATGTAACAGCACAGCAAAAGCCACTCTCAAGTCCACATTAAACAACAAACAACTACCAAACAACTAAGTCTCTGGCTAATTCATCCTTCTGCAAAGAGATTTGGAGGTACACAGACAAGAAAAGCCAAAAAACAGAGAAATTATTTTTGCCACAAAATTAAATAAACACTTTAAAAATGTTCAAGGGCAGTAGTGATCATTGTATAAAGCAAGTTAAAGTACAGTTAATGAAGAAAATATTCTTATCTTAGCTTGGATGGCTCTGGATGCATTTGAAGCAATAGAAAAGCATTGCAGAGTAATTGCAATAGCAAATAAATACAATATAGTTAAGCAAATGCCTGTATTCAGTGTTTTGATGGCTCAGAGTTCTAATGAAATGATGTTTATTGTGTTAATGTAATGGGTGGATGTTGAATTCCCGTAGGTGGTTTTGTGATGTTTTACACTGATGAATATCTACTCTGCAAATCTGTTACATACCCTTCATATGTGTTTTGTACTGACCCCTTAATGTCTGATAGCTTCAGTGTGTGTCCTTGCACTGCAATGGAGACCAAGAATACAAAAGACTTGATTCCAATGTATTAAATCTTTTTTCTTCTTGTTATCATGGTACCAATGTACTGCATTTCCCTGAAATATTTTATGACCCCTTTTATTCTGGCTGCTTCAGTGGCATCCCTGGCTAATGCACTGCTATGCATCAGATCAATAATTTAAGACATAGGCTCAAGTTCATTAATGTCTATCTTTCTTCTTCATCCACCTCCATCCCACTAAATCCACATCTCACAACCTTGTGTTATGCCCTTTGCTTGCTGCCATTTGTCATCTCTGGTCTATGCCCTTTCCAATGTTTAATCTTGTCAAAAATGCATTAACACACCGCAGATATGCCCATAACTGGCTTGTAAAACAACAAGAAACATTTATCTGTGGTCATCCATTGTACAACAGTTGGCAGAGAACCATGTAAGTAGTTCTTGCCCTATGGGAAAAATTATTTAAACACGCTAAAATATTGGCATCCATTGTGCAAATGAGCCAGCTATTGATCAGTGTAATCAAGCAACACTGAAACAAAGTGAAATGGATAGTTTACTGCAACAACCTCCATAGATCATTTTGCTCATGAAGTGATGGAGTACATTGTCAATACACTAGGTAAAGGTTTTTGCTCTCCTGAAGTTTTTATGTTTTTTTAACAGTGATCATTTTAGTCTTCACCACTGTTTTAACATTCCCTTGAAATGTGTGTTTTCTAACAGCTTCACTGTATATTTTTCTGTGGCTTCACTCGCTAAAACTCTTGTCTACAGAATGGCAGACAGATTGGGGCTTGAATCCATTGAAGCCTTCCTTGTATTATTCTGAAAAAAAAACATCCACATCATGCACTACACTTACAAAGTGAAATAATGTAAAGATAGTTACATGTGCATAACAGTTTCACAGTGATGTGTGCATTGTCACTACCCTAGGTGGAGGGGTTTGATCTCATGATGTTTGCATGTTATTTAGCAATGCTCAGGGGAGCAAAAACCTCCACCTAGTATATTGACAATGTACTCATCACTTCATCTCTTGAAATGTGTCTTTTTGGGCAACTTTACTGTCAGCTCTGTAGTTTCATTTGCTAATGCATGGGTCTAGAGTATATCAATGAAACAGGCAGGGACTGAATGCAATTTGTATCATGCCATTGTCACTTACAATGCAAATATGAAATAAGGTAAACATATTCCATATATGTGACAGTGATGTGTACATTGCCACTACATTTTGTGGAGTGTTTTAATCACTAAAATGTGCAATTTTAACATTAACACTGTTCTAACATTCCTATGAAATGTGTTTTTCATAAAACTTTTTTTTTATTTCTCCAAGTGTTTTGGGTTTCTAATACCATGATGGGAATGGACCCCATTCCTAAGTCAAAGTATGATTAAAGTTCATGAAATTAGTATTGTTTCACTCTTTGAAATTAACTAAAAGTGCTCTTCGGAGCCCCCGCAATGTGCCCAGTAATGACTCCTTCTGCAATCCATACTGTGTTAGATGAATTGGTAACATATCTAAATACGATTGTAAATTCTTTTTTTACAAGACCAATTGCTCCTACTACTGCTGGAACTGTCTGGGTATCTTTCTTCCTCGTGGCTCTCATTTCTGCCTGCAGATCCAGGTATTAAATGACTTTGTGTCTCTCTATACGCAAAATACTGCAGTCACTAGGTGTGGCGATTTCAATGATCAATGCTACTTTTGTCTTCTCTCTTGCACTACTATATTTGGTTTTCTAGCATCTATCTTTTGAACTGTTTGTAGTGTGTGATCCCATGTGATAAAAACTTCATAATTTTTCTATGATTCTTTGTGGCTCATGTTTCCAGTGTTTTTCAGCCACTTCAACACCATAATATTGCCACAATCTCCAGTGTAATAGTCTCGCCACATTATTATGCCTTTCAGTATACAGTCACTTTGCCATTAGTGCATCGCAACCAGCAACAAGGTGTGTGACCATTTCCAATTCAGTTTTACAAAACCTACATATGTCTGTTTCTCCCACATGTTCAATGGACTTTGTAAACCAGCATGTACATAGTCCACTATCTTGGGCTGCCTACATAGCCCACTGTCTTGGGCTGCCAATATTAACCTTTCATTTCTTGATGTAAATTCACCTCTCCTTAACCATTCCTGTGTTCATTCTTGATCAACATGAGGCTCCTCCAAAAGCTTTCTATACTTGCAACTATATTTATGTTTTTTCCACATTTCTTGCCTTCTCATCTGGTCCTTCACCTTATATTCTTTGTTTTTTAGCACATTCAGTTGCTGCCTAGTTTTTATCTACTTCTGGTATAATTTCACTTCCTGCTTGACGTTGATATGCTTCTGCTAAATTAAGCAGAGATGTCATCTTAGATTTATTCTCCTCAAGTTTCAAAACTTTCACTACATTTGGATCCTGTGAGGTCAGCAGATGTGTAGAATCCCATGATTGTAGCTCTATACATGTAATCAATTTCAAGGAGGCCCATCCCTCTTTTGGAGCGGGGAATATATAATCTTGGTATACACTGATTTTTATAAATCACTTGGTAAGCATGAAGCATTCTTCTTGTTTTAATATCCAATCTAGCAAATACTTTTTGGGGCTAATGTACTCCTTACTGAGCTTTATTCGCATTTGTTCATGTTTTATTGCCGATCCTTCATCAATTCCCAAGTATTTATACACTCCCTCTTGCTCAAGTTCTTTTATATCACATTCTTGTTCAAAACTTATGTTTTCCTGGTGCTAGAGTTTTCCTTTTTTAAAGGTTGCTTTTGCACATTTATCAAGACCAAATGACATTCCAATATCATCTGAAAAAGTTTTGACAACCTGCAGCTGTGCTTTCAGTTCCTCATCTGATGAGCTATACAGTTTTAAATCATCGACAAAGAGAAGATGAGAAGACATTAGACTTTGCTCTTTTCTAGAAGCCAAACTGTAGCCATGCCTAAGCTGTTAAGTAAACAGCTTAATGGATTAATGGCAAGGCAGAATAGCAACGGTGACAGAGAGTCACCCTGGAATACCCCCCTTTGAATTTTTATCCCTGGGATAATAATCTGTTCTTTATGATGGCTTAATTGCAAAGTGGTCTGCCACTTACAGTAACCATGAAACTAACTGTTTCATGGTTACTGTAATGTAGTCAATCCATGTAGGGTGCATCTTATACGTTTTTAAGCACTCTGTTATCCATGAATGTGGAATACTATCAAATGCTTTTTTGAAGTCAGTCCATGCCATACTTAGATCCAGTCCCTTTTTACAGTTCTCCACAATAACTTTAACAACAAATGATCCTTTTTTCCATATGACTTTCTTTTATTGCCCTTTTGTTCTACTGCCATAATTGAGTTTTCTTCTAAATGACTATAAACTCTGTCGGCGTCAATTCCTATGTATAGTCTGTACATCGTTGGAAGACAAGTTATTGGTCTATAATTTTTAGAATAGCTTGCAGGTTCACTCTTAAGTAAGAGCATTGTTTTTCCTGTTGTTAACCAGTGCAGTGTGTGTTGAGGGTGCGCATATAAATAGTTCTTACTTATGGTTAAGTCCTCGTGCAAAGAAGTTAATACTTTAAGCCAAAGGTTAGGTACTGCATCTGGGCCTGGGGTTTTCCAGTTAGAGGCTTTTCTCAACTTTGTTTCAGTCTCTCTGGCTGCTATTTCATCCCATTTCATATCCTGTACCTTTAAACTTCTTATTCTTTCTTTTACTTCTTCTATCCATTTAGCATCTTTATGTTCCAAAGGATCTTCATAGATACTTCTCCAAAATGTATCTACGTCCTCTTTTTTTTTTGGCGGTCTTTCAATTCCTTTTACCTTATTTCCCAGTTCTTTATAAAACTTTTTTGGCTCATCAATAAATTGCTTATTTTGTGCTTTTCCCTTATATTTATATTTGTATCTTCTAAGTCTTTCCACCTGTTTTGAAATTTTTAGTTTGTTATCTCCAATAGTACATAATAGAGCCTGGTTTGTTCTAACACTGCACATTGTTTTTAACACATCTATCTTTCTTAGTACTTTTGTTGATCTATTCCTTCTTCTCTAATCTCCTAACAATTACTCTTCTCTTAGCTGCTTTATAGTTTTCTGTTCGATATTTCCATGATGGTATTTGCTTTCGCCCTCACTTTTCCCTTGCTACCCTGTGTTTCTGTGGTAGAACTTTATCAGTTATTAATTTAGCAGCACAGTAATATATTCTGTTTACTTCTGTTATATTGCATGGATCTCTATGGACAGTCCTATTTACTGTGTTCATTTGTTTTATCAAGTTTCTAACTTTTGGGGTTTTATTAACCCTCTGCAGTCTACTTCTCTCATTGATCTTGATATATCTGTCTTTATCTATTAAATCAAGCACCTCTTCTTTTAACTCATTTTCTTACATACTGAGGGCACATCCCTTTTTTTCCGTTTCCTGCGGACATTCTATAGAAAGTTCTATAGCATCTTCCTGTGGCACATTCTCTTCAGTTTCATCCTATGTCATCTGTTGTTCTGTCAAATGGGAACTCTCTGGCCTATCACTCCTCAACATTGACTGCATCAGAGTTTCCACAGTTTCCTGTTCCTTTCCTTGCCGTCTAGCTTCAAATGAACGTTTATACTGGTTTCCTGTGGAAGACTCCAAAATATCTTGATATGGCACCTGATCAGTTGTTTCCTATTCCACTGATTTTCCCTTAATTTGGATATTCATTGCTCTATCCTGTCGTGGTGCTTTCTGTACTCAATTTACTACACTGAATCCTTCTCTTTGCAGCTGTTCCATAACCTCAGTTTCTATTTCTTTGACTTCTCCATTACTAATTTCTTTTTCAACTTTTCCTCTTGGTCTTCTTATTTTTTGTATTGTAAAGTTTTCCATATCTGGATTCCTTTACCTATATTTTTCTTCAAATATCTTTGGTGCTGCTCTTTTTGTATTGGTTAATTTTGCTTTCTCCTTTCCATAAATATTACACCATATTAAATCTTTTTTCCTTTCCCCTGTCCATATTTCATCTTCACCTCTCTCCTGATCTTCTTGCTTTTCCTTATTCTGGGGACTTGCTCCATCATGCTGTAATGTAGTCTGTTTTAGACCTTCTACATTAAATCCTTCACTTCGCAGGCACTCCATAACTTCAACTTCTATTTCTTTAACTATTGCTTTACTAATCATCTTTTCTACATTATATTGTTTCTGTTCTTAATATTTTTATTGTCAAATTTTCCATATCAGGATGCCTTTGCCTGTATTTCTCTTTGAATATTTTTGAGACTGCCGTCTCTATATTAGTTAATTTGGCTTTCTCCTTTGCATAAATATTGCACCATATCAAATCTCTCTTTCTTTCCCATGTCCATATTTCTTTTTTATATTTTTCAAATATCAGTAGGTTTTGTTGTTTATGTTTTCTCACTTCCTCAGATGCCTCTTTTTCCAAACAGATCAAAATGTCTTGATCTATATGCTGTTTTTCAAAAATCTGTTGTATTAATGAAAGTAATATTTTATTTGAAGCTTCTGACAGTTTTTTCCTGTGGAAGTATTTTTCTTTTCTTCTAATTTCTCTCTTAATCGTTTTGTATATCTTGTGTCTGGAAATTCTGGGCATTTTGCATAATAGTAACAATACATAATTTCTTTCTTATCCTCAACAGTCCACTCTATCATCTTTATGGCTCTTCTTTGGCCAATCAATTTTTGTCATTTTTGTGTACTTCTAATTTCTTCTACAACAGGGAGGCCATCTTCACCCTGAGCCTGACCTGGCCCCATTGTAGGAATGTTTCTGTATTTTGAGGATTCTCCACTGTCATTTTTTCCAGTCCTGGCACCAGTGCACCTACCAGTATTGGGCATTTTTTTATCCTGGGTCTTGTGCACCCAGCTATCTTTTTTATTTTTGATTTACTTCTGCCCATGATATATGCTATAAAAATACAGTCTATATATCAGTGTCATCTTGGTGAGGTTTTGTGAAAACAGGCTCCACCTCCTGAAGGTACTTCACCAGGACTTGAGGATGAATTCAATTTCCGCACTGCTACTCTCCTTTGCTTGCTGACTTTTCATCTCTCCATCAGGACCCCTTCCTATGAGTGTTTCCATGGAATGCCAAGCTAGTGCACTGGCCTGGAGACTATCAGTCACAGAGGTATGGACTCTGTTCTTTTCAGGTGCATGTCTCTTTTCAAAGGTTCATTGGAGACTACAAGGCTAATGGCTTAAAAGCCCTTACAAGTCTAGCCAAGGTAACATGATTTTACCCAATATATGGCCCCTAGGGGCAAAAGGAGGGCATGGGTTTCTGCCTATACCTTGAATATCTTGCAGCTTGACTCTGTTCATAAGGGACATAAGCACTACATCAGGTGTGAATTTGTGATTCCCCATCCATTAATCCAAACTGCATTTGAAGAGGGTTAGGGAAGGGCTCTGCATAATGTGAATAGGCTGTCAGTTCCAAAGAAGGGGCAATCTCTGAGACACATATGTGTCTCTCCAGCATACTTTGTTTAAATCACCTATTGCATTTAGATCTGTAGATGAGGTGATCTTCATGCTGTTTGACTTGCAGGTGTGTAGCAACTCCATCAGGGCTGAATTTGTGAGTGCCTTGTAGGTCAGGCATAGTCACCCCTTAATAGTTGGTAGGAGACAGAGTAAAGGGATAGGGCTTTTAATCTATCACCATAGGACATGTTTACACCCTGTGTTTTCTTTATGAGGAACTTCTGAGGTCACTCCAGTTGCTGTAAGTGTCTAGCCAAGTGTATGCCAAATGGTGCTCTGCACTCGATTATCGGTCTAATGAGGTTAGCATAGTGGGACTACAATTTCCTTGGATCTGGATGTCATACCTTTACTTATAAGTTGTGCCATGTAGAAGGACTTCCTAAGCAATCTGGGCACATGGCAGTCAAAGTTCAGACTACTCTCTGTCCGTATACCTAAATCTCTCACTTCTAAGTCTACTCTTAGGGGTGTGCTATTAATGTTGTAATTTGCAGGGGATATTTGACTTCCCAAAGTGTATAATAATGCATTTTTCCAATTTAGTTTTAAGCCATGGTTCTGGCAACAATCATTTGTCTGATCCAGACCCTGCAAAATGGTATCTAGATTGTTGGGAGATTCAATGATTGTCACCAGTTTGCAGTCATCAGCAAACTTTATCATCTAGAGATCTTCCACATTATTCCTGTGGCACACCACTAGTAGCTGGCCTCTTGCAAGATCTGGATCCACCAACTTTAACCACATGTTTCCTGTCCATAAGTCAATTGGCAATCCATTTACTGATGTAGGGATTTATGGCCAGTTTTGTGAGTTTATTTATAACATGAGTGGAGAATTGTGGCAAATGCCATGGACAGGTTGAGGTAGGCAGTATGTACTGTTTTACCCTCGTCCATGGCCTTAATGACTTTCTCAAAGAAATCCACCAGGTTCAGTAGTCATGACCTGCCCATGACAAAGCCGAACTGGGTTGGATCCAGTGTTTGGAGATCTCCTATGTCATTATTTATCAGGTCCATGATTATTCGTTCCATGGTCTTAAAAAAAGACTAGTGAAATGTATGGATCTGTAATTTCCTGGGTCAGTAGATGGTCCTCATTTATGCAAAGGGTTGACTGATGCCATCCTCCACTATATCAGGACAAAGCCTGTCTGGAGGCTGTGGTCAAACAGAGAGCCTAATGGATCTGACAAGTCCTGATTTAATCTGTTTAAAAAGCAAGCAAGTATACCATCAGGCCCCAAAGAAGCCATGTTTTTAGCTTTAGAGAATGCAGTGACAACATGTTCTTTTGGTGATAATTGGAGGTGATAACTGAGGGTGATGGGGAAATGAAATTTAAGCTGGATTTATTGGCCAGCTGATTTTCTATTTCTGTTGGGTGAGTATAGGTGATGCCATGTATAACTAATTCTGCACATTGTTGGGTGTTGCCATTAAAATTGCAGACTTAACTGAAAAATGCCTTATAGTTATCCTTAGCTATTTTTACCTCAAAGTCTGCTTTCAGAGACTTGATTAGTTTCCTGATTCACCTGTTTAGACTAAATGGACGGTTTGCCTGTTATGCATATTCCTGCTTACTTCTCAACAAGATTTTCTTTCTTTTGTTGTACAACCTATTAATACCAGGGGTACACCAGGATGGCTTGTTTTTGCAGTTCAACTTGGGGTTATTTCAGTCTCGTATTGCAGTTTCTAAGCAGTTCTTTATATGGCTGTACAGGGCTTTTGTGTAGGCTTCTGCATAGGTTTCTGTGTTTTCTGGAATTTGGGGGCTTGGAAAGTAGCTCTGCTACCCCTTAATAGGAGGTAAATTACCTTAAAGAAGTTCTTAAAGCTTTTGAGGTTAAGTGGGGGGACTAGTTTTACCTTTATTTCAAGGGAGACTACTTTGTGATCTGACTTATCAATGAGGACATCACACTGGGGGTGCAGCACTGAGTACAGAAATTATATGTTGTGACTATTATGCAAAAAGCCCAGAATTTCCAGACACAAGATATACAAAAAGATTAAGAGAGAAATTAGAGGAAAGAAAAATACTTCAGCAAGAAAAACTGTCAGAAGCTTCAAATGAAAATCTTTGGTCATTAATACATCAGATTTTTGAAAAACAGTATATAGACCAAGAAACTTTGATCTGTTTGGAAAAAGAAGGATCTGAGAAAGTGTGAAAATATAAACAACAAAATCTAGATAGTTTTCAGAAGTATAAAAAAGAAATATGGGCATGAGAAAGAAAGACATATTTGATATGGTGCAATATTTATGTAAAGGCGAAACCCAAATTAATCAACATAAAGAAGGCAACCCCAAAGATATTTGGAAAGAAATACAGGCAAATGCATCCATACAAGAATAATTTCACAATAAAAAAATATCACAAAGAGGAAATATAGAAAAGCAGATTAGTAAAGTTGAAGTTAAAAATTAAAAAAAAAAAAAATAGAAGTTGAAGTTATGGAGTGTCTGCAAAGAAAATGATTTGATGTAGAAGGTCTAACACAGGTTACATCACAGCATGATGGAATGAGTCCCCAAAGTAAGGAGAAACAGGAAGATCAGGAGACATCTGAAGAAGAACTATGGACATAGGAAAAAAAAAGAGAGTTAATATGGTGTAATATCTATGCAAAGGAGAAAGCCAAACTAATCAATGCAAAAAGAGCAGCACCAAAGATATTTGAAGAGAAATACAGGCAAAGGAATCCTGACATGGAAAACTTTACAATACAAGAAATAAGAAGACAAAGAGGAAAAGTAGAAAAGGAGATCAGTAATGGAGGAGTTAAAGAAATAGAACCTGAGGTTATGGAGTACCTCCAAAGTGAAGGATTCAGTGTAGAAAATCTAATTCAGCAAGCACCACAGAAGGATAGAGCAATGGAACTCCATATTAAGGGGAAACCAGTGGAATGGGAAGCAATTGGTCAGGTGCCATATGAAGATATTTTGAAGCCTTCCACAGGAAATGAGTATAAACATTCACTTGAAGCTGGACAGCAAGGGAAGGAACAGGAAACTGTGGAAACTCTGATACAGTTAATGTTCAGGAATGATAGGCCAGTGAGTTCTCATATGACAGAGCAACAGGTGGCACAGGATGAAATTTAAGAGAATGGGTCACATGAAGATGCAATAGAGATTTCTATAAAATGCCTGCAGGAAATGGAAAACAAAATATGTGCCCTCAGTTTAGAAGAAAATGAGCTAAGAGAAGAGTTGCTTGACTTAATAGAGGTAGACATATTAATGAAATAAATAGACTGCAGAAGGTCAATAAAACCCAAAAAGTCAGAAGTTTGATAAAAGAAATGAACACAATAACTAGGACTGTTCACAGAGATTCATATGATATAACAAAAGTAAACAAGTTATATTGCTGTGCAGCTAAATTAATAACTGATAAAGTTCTACCACAATAACACAGGGTAGTGAGGGAGAGAACAGGTAGAAATCAAATACTATCATGGAAGTTTTGAACAGAGAAAACTATAAAGCAGTTATGACAAGAAGTGTCACTGTTAGAAGAGTATAGAAGAGGGAGCAGATAAAAAAATAAAATAGAAAGATATATGTGATAAAAACAATGTTCAGTATTAGAGTGGATCATGCACTATTGCAAATGGCAAACTAAAAATCTCAGCACAGGCAGAAAAACTTAGAATATATGCAGATAAATACAAAGGAAAAGTACAAAATAAGCAATTTATTGATGAACCCAAAAAGTTTTATAGAGAATTGGGAAACAAGGTAAAAGGAATTGAAAGACCACCAAAAAAGAAGAAATGGATACATTTTGGAGAAGTATCTAAGAAGATCCTGTGGAACATAACATAAAAGAAAGAATAAGAAGTTTAAAGGTACAGGATACGAAATGGGATGAAGTAATAGACAGAGAGATTGAAACAAAGTTAAGAAAAGTCTCACACTGGAAAATCATAGGCCCAGATAAAGTACCCTAATTTCTGGTTAAAAGTATTAACATCTTTCTGTGAAGATTTAGCATTGAGTAAGAACTGTTTATATGCACACTCCGAACAGACACCAACCTGGCTAACAACAGGAAAAACAGTTGTCCTACTTAAGAATGAACCTGCAAGCTAACATAAAAATTATACACCAATAACTTGCCGTCCAACAACATATAGACTATAAACTGGAATTGAAGATGACAGAGTCTGTTGTCATTTAAAAGAAAACTCAATTATGGCAATAGAACAAAATGGCAATAAAAGAAAGTCATAAGCCACAAAGGATCATTTGCTGTTAAATAAAGTCATAGTAGAGAACTGTAAAAAAGGGAAGAATTTAAGTATGGCATGGATTGACTACAAAAAAGCATTTGATAGTATCCCATATTCATGGATAAAAGAGCGCTCAATAAGATACACCCTACACTGATCAACTACATTACAGTGACCATGAAACAGTGGCAGACTACTTTGGAATTAAGCCAAGATAAAGGACAAATTATTATTCCAGAGATAAAAATTCAAAGGGGGATATTCCAGGACAACTCTCTCACTGTTGCTATTCTGCCCTTAACCCATTAAGCTATCTACTTAACAGTTTAGAGCATGGCTATAATTTGCCTCCTAGAAAACAACAAGGTGTAAAGACTTCTCAACTTCTCTTTGTCAATGATTTGAAACTGTATAGCTCATCAGATGAGGAACTGAATGTGCAACTGCAAGTTGTCAAAACTATTTCAGATGACATAAGAATGTCATTTGGTCTTAATAAATGTGCAAAAGCAACCTTTAAAGCAGGAAGACTGCAGCACGATGAAAACATCAGTTTGAGGCAAGAATGTGATATAAAAGAACCTGAGCATGAGGGAGTGTATAAATATTTGGGACTTGATGAAAGATCAACAATAAAACATGAACAAATGCGAATAAAACTTAGTAAGGAGTACTTTAGAAGACTTAATCCTGAAAACAGCATTGAGATCTAGGAATAAAATCCAAGCTATAAACCAATTTGCCCTTCCGACTTGTCCTAACTTACAGTTTTGGAGCGACTGACTGGCCCCAAAATGTGTTGGGTACATTAGATAGGAAAACAAGAAGGATGCTTCATGCTCACCAAATGATTTATAAAAATTAGTGCTTACCATAGTTATATATTCCCGGTCCCGAAGGAGCAATGGGCCTCCTTGAAACTGATTACATGTACAGATCTGCAATCGTGGGACTCCATACATATCTGCTGACTTCACAAGACCCAAATGTAGTGAAAGTTTTGAAACATGAGGAGAATAAATCTAAGCTGACTTCCTTGCTTAGGCTAGCAGAAGCATGCAGCAACTGAATGTGCCAATAACAAAAGAAAGAATATATGGTGAAGGACAAGATGAGAAGGCAAGAAATGTGGAAAATGCATAAATATAGTTGCAAGTATAGAAAACTTTGGGAAGAACATCATGTTGATTAGGAACAAACCCGGGAATGGTTAAGGTGAGGTGAATTCAAACCAAGAGATGAAAGGTTAATATTGGCGGCACAAAATAGTGGACTACGTACACGTTGGTTTGGGAGAAACAGACAAATATAGGTTTTGTAAAACAGAATTGGAATCAGTTGCACACCTTGTTGTTGGTTGCGCATACTAATGGCAGAAAGACTGTAAACTGAAAGGCATAATAATGTGGCAAGACTGTTGCACTGGGGATTGTGCAAACATTATAGAATTGAAGTGACTGAAAAACTCTGGAAACATGAGCCACCAAGCATCATAGAAAATGATGAAGTCTACATCACATGGGATCATCCATGACCAATAGTTCAAAAGACAGATGCTAGAAAACTGGATATAATGGTCCAAGAAAAGAAGAAAAAAGTAGCATTGATCATTGAAATTGCCACACCCAGTGACTGCAGTGTCCTGCATACAGAGAGACAGAGTCATAAAATATCAGGATTTGCAAGCAGAAAAGAGAGTAATGTGGAAGAAAGATACCCAGATAGTTCCAATAGTAGTAGGAGCAACAGGTCTTATAAAGAGAGTCTACAATCATATTCAGATATGCTACTAATAAATGTAATTCCATACGAATTGCAGGAGTCATTACTGGATGCATTCCAGGTGCTGCGAAGAGCAATTTTGTCTGACATCAAAGAATGAAGTAATACTAATCTCATGAACTTTAATTGTTCTTTGACTTAGGAATGGGGTCCATTCCCTTCATGGTATTAAAAACTGAAAAGATTTGGAGAAATTAAAAAGGGGTGCAGCACACTCCCATATTTGTGAGTACCAGATCTAGGCTATTTGTTCCCCTAGTGGTAGTGCAAATTCTCTCTCCAGTGCATTTCAATTTACAAAGTCAAGAGATATTTGGGCCTACATGTTAGTGGTCATGTATGCCTCCCAATTAATGGAGTGGCAGTTATAATCACCCATGAGTATAGGATTGGGATGGATGGTGAGTGATTCTAGTAATTTCCGTCAAGATGTATGGGTTTCCTGGTTCATGGTGGGGAATATGGTAATGAATCTTTACTATGGTTAGTTGGACATGGAGTAGTTCAAGCATGTCATATTGTTTGACTGGCCTTGATATGTGCTTATCCTTTAAGTAGAAAGATACATCTCTGCCTTTGATATTTTATGTTCAGTGGGTGGTCAGAAAGTATGAAATTTGTTATAATCATGCCCTGCTGGAGTGCTTCTATGGCTGTGAACCATGTTTCAGTAACTGCACAGACATCAGCATTCTTCAGGGTGTTAATTCATCATAACTATTCACTTGCAGGTTTGCTATCTCTGTAAAGTCAGTGTGTGTGTTGCCATTGGCCACTTGCTCTGCACATGCTTGGGTCCTATCCTTTAGGTTATGTACATAGCTGTAAAGGCCTTACGATTATATTTGGCTGTATTTGCTAAGTTTCTTTCAAGGGAGTCCTTGGAGGATTTGACAAGTTGTCTTATTTGCCTGTTGAAGCTGTAGAGGGTGATTTGTTTTCATTGTTGGGGCTTTGCCTTTGTTTTCTTAGACAGCAACTTTTTGTATTTGTTGTAAAGTTTGTTGATGCTGGATGTCCACCATAGCATCTTGTTTTTACTTGGGGCTTTTGCTTTGATTTTTTCTGGTAAGGTTGAATTTATACACTTATGCAAGTGATTGTACAGGGCTTTAGTATAAGCTTCAGTGTAGTCACCATTTCCAGCTTGGAGTGGGGCTTGAAATGTATTTATACCTTCACCTAAGAGGGTAGAGTTTGCCTTGATGAAATCTTTTAGTCTGATTTCACCCTTTGTGAGTTGTGGTGTCAGTGCCAGCTCAAAGGTGACTGATTTGTGGTCAATTTTAGCTAATGAGGGTCCAACAGTTGTGGCAGTGCATCTGTTTGAAATGGTGAGGACCTGATCCAAAATGTTTGTTTCCCTTGTTGGGGTATGGACAATTTGTTCCAGGGCATTTGAATTACAAAGTCAAGTAACTTTTGCTCTAGTGAGTTAGGGCTAGCATTGATTTCCCAGTTGATGGTGGGATAATTGAAATCCCCCATAACCAGTGTGTTCAGTAAAATTTTGATTGTCTCCAGTTTGGTCAAGTAGGCTTTATAGGCATTGTGACCCATGGAGGGGGGATCTATAATTGACTATAACTTGAATCGATGCCTTACCCAGCATAACCTGGGCCTGGAGTAACTCCATGGAGTTGTCCAGTCTAACTAGATGGGAGGTGAATTTATCTCTAATATAGACTGAACCACCTCCTTTGGTGTTCATGTTGTGGTCTAAAGGTGTAGAAGGCATTGTAGCCTTGCAAGGCCAGGGTACTCTCTGAGGTCTTGAACTAAGTTTCTGTGACTGCACAGACATCTACATCTTCTAGTGATAAAAGTGCTTCCAAGGAGTACAGTATTTGGTTTAAACCCCTAGCATTTAGCAGCATGGACCTTATTTTGTTCTGCTTGGTTAAACTCATGTCTGTAATATGGTTTTTGAGACCTTGCCTAAAAAGGCACTTTGGGAGTGGCAAGAGTCTACCAGCAACTGAAAGTCTCAAAGTGCCAGGTGCAAATAGTCTCTGGCAAAGCAGTAAGGTTTGTCAACTTTGGCTTCCCAGGCTGATAAGAACTGGATCCCCTTTGAATAACACCAAAAATTAAGCCGCGTATTGAAGTCAATCATTTTTTTGGTATATACTATGGCATCATTCTAGGTGAGGGTAGTGTGCTGTTCAAGGCTAAGGACATACCTGTGTGGGACACATACTCAGAGAGCTCAACCATGTCTCTCTTCATATAGCCCAGTGAGGTATATTTCAGGTCATTCACACCAGAATGGACTATGACAGAGTTATAATGGTACTGGTTGCCGAGAGAAATGAGTGCATGTGTGATCTGATGAATCCTGGCACCAGGTAGCTTACCGTGACTTTTTCCTTGTCCAACTAGTGAGTGAGACATCTGTGTGTCTCACTACTGAGTCTCCAATGACAAGAAAAACTGTTTGTTGAGTGTTATGCCTTACTGGCTTAGTGGTTGAGACACTAGTGTTGCTATGTGTCATGTGTGCTGAAGGGACTGTGTTTGTTGTAGCTAGCAGTCTTGTGTTTTGGAAGTCTCTGCTGTTTTGGTAAGCTTTTTGAGAGAACCTCCACATATGTGGATTTGTGTGTTTGATGCCTACTATGTGTATGAATATTGGTATGTATAGTGGTACTGTGAACATATGTAGTGGAGGGTGAGTTGACAACCTTCTCCATGTTACTGTTTTAAGTGAGAGAGAGCATGGATTTTAGATTCCTGGTGTAAATACATCTCTCACACTCTCTACTAGAGTGTGTTATTAGTACATGGTTATTTGTGTACATGAGGCAATTACCACACTGCCTCAAGAGACCCATGTCAACAAGGTTGGCATGAGAAACATGAGTGCTCCAACTGTCCATAATGCTAGGTTGAAGACTTGTCACTAGGGGTGGCTATTTAGAATTGATCATGAAGGAGCTCAGTGGATGGATATTTCTGCCTGGGTATTAGGGAATTTTTTAAAATTTAACTGCGCAGCAGTGCACAGTGATGAGCAATACACAAACAAGCAGAAACCTGCTCAAATGCAAGGCCTAAATACCAGAAACTAAAAACTTGAAAAGAAATTTAAAAAGATTCAAAAGGACCAATGAGGATGCTTATTCCAATCCACAGACTGGCCTCTCTTTACCAGACAGGTCCCAATCAGCACAATTCTCTCACAAAAGTGCAGATAGTCCCCTTCCAATCCAAGATGTCCTGGTAAACATGCTCAAAACAAACAAACCACTACAAACAGTTCCAGAAGCAGGAAGCCTGTATCTGGACTATGCTACAGCTACTAGCTACCCTATTGTCAGCGGGAAACACTAAAGAATGTTTAAAAAACAGTAGAAAAATAGCAGTGAGACACTAAAAAAAGTTTAATCCAACAAAAACTCAGCAAGAATGCTGTAAAATGTTTTAAATAGTTAAGAGATCAGTTATTTAAACACTGCTTGGTGGGAAAACCAGAACAAGCAGAACAAATAGCTTAAAAATAGTGAGAAATACCAGTAAAAACTTAGCAAACAGTGAAACTAACAAAAAAGCTTTGTAAACAGTGAGTTAACAGGATATTTAAACAGAGAGACACACAATCTGGTCAGAGTTTTAAACTCATTTCTTTCAATGTAAGATATAACTCTCAAATAATTGAAGACTCTAAGCAACAGGTGTTTATAAGTTAAGAAAGATGCAAAATTAAAGAAAAAAATGTTTTAAGGTACCTTTTTAGGTGAAAAGCAGCTTGGAGAAAAAAATCCAATGAGAGGATGTTGTTAAGTTAATCGGGGACAGATGGTAAGCCAAATGGGAGGAGACAGGATGACTCTGAACATAGCCATAATTTCATAATGGTAACTCTACTGATAAAAAATACAACATCCCTGAGCAAAGTAAAGAGGGTTCAGGTTCATAAAAAAGTAATAAGACAGAGATGTAAACTAATGATGAAGAATACTGGTATGTGTTGCCTTTTCTTTGAGCAGAGCTATACACCAAGACCCAAAGCCTTTACTGGTAGGGAAGGGGATTATTAAAACTTCAAGAAATCTAACTAAATTTTAGAAAAGCATTGTTGTAAAATGGAAAGATGACACTTTAAGCAGAACATAGTTAAATATCGGTAGGGTCATAGGGATGCTGAGAAAGGTGTTCCTACTTTACACATACATTAAGATACAAACTCTCCTGTTATATAGAGTAAGAATACTGATGAAGTAGTATGCCAAGTTTTGGAACCCAAGCCCTTTAGAAATCTAGGGATGAGAATGACACAGTGTCATGTGCTAGGAACAACACCTGAGGGTGGAAAAAAATAAAGTATATCTCCTAGAGAGGTCTTATTGTACCAAAAAATGTTTTGAATTCTCTGAGTGCCAGAAGACAGCCCCTCTTTCAGACTTTAATGATCATTCGATTCCATTTCTTGTCATACAGGTGGCATTCAAATGCATTGTGATGAGCATGTGGGGCCAGTGGTAAAATCCAACAACATTCAGATCACAGAACATCAGAAAGAAGGGAGAAAGTGAAGAAAATGATGCATCTTCCTTTGCGCTCTTCTTCAAATCTGACAGCTCCATGGTGGAACATCAGCAATCCTTTCAGATTCAATAATAAAGACATCAGTAAACTATTCTGAGAAAAGAACCATGGATTCATCACATTCGATTGAAAAGACAAATTATAGAAATGCTAAAATGTCAAAACCACAAAATGCTGAAAATGAAATTTGCCTCTCCCCATTGTTGTGATCCAAGAATTTGTATACATAATTAGAAGGGGTCTGGAGGGCATACCCTCCCAAAAGTGTAGTGGCATGTTGATGGATTTGCAATCAATACAGTGTATGCTGATGTAGTTGGTCGGTGATGTCAGTTTATTTCTTTTATGGTGTAAGGAACTAACTTTTTCACCCATGACTGAGGTTTAAACCATGCAAAAAATAAGGGAAAATATGATCAATTGTAATATAATGCAGAGAAACAAATTTTATATATATTGCTTGTTTGTCTTTCGGCTTTTCCTGATTAGGGGTCACCACAGAGGAACTCTGGTCTGCTAATGATTGGCAGTGGATTTTTATGGTGCCCAGTTGCCAGCCCAATGCCCAACCTTCAAAGAAGGCACACCCATTCACGCATGCACCTACCTGCATGTCTTGAACATCACTTGACTGCAGGGAGGACATGCAGACTCCACACAGAAGGCGCTCCAGCCGAAAATCGAATGGGAGAACCTCTTGCCTCTCTATTTTTGTTAAGTGCTGTTAAAAATGAGATCTTAGGAAGGTGACTTTGTGATGGAGAGGTTTGTGTATACCTCAGCTGTGATTCAGCCTGCTCTCCAGAAAATACATATATATATATATATATATATATATATATATATATATATATATATATATATATATATATATATGTATATATATATATATATATATATATATATATATATATATATATATATATGTATATATTACAGATATATATATATATATATATTACAGATATATATATATATATATATATATATATATACACACACACACACACACACACACACACACACACACACACACACACACACACACACACACACACACACATATATGGTTTACCTTCATAAGGTCACAATGTCATTATACGATGCTCTGATGTGTGAAAGTACAACACTGACATTTGTAAATGTGGAAAAACAGAAGTGTAAATACAAATGAGCGAATGCCAGTGTGCATTCACTCATGTGAATTTGGCAGTCTGAGTGCAAATCACACTACAGTGGGGATCAGGACATGTACTCCTTCCCTCACTGTAGTGCAATCTCACAGCTAGTATATGAAAGAAGCACAGGATGTGGGGGGTGCAGGGAGGCTTGCATTCTTGCATAATGGTGTTTGGAACATCCAGCAATGTCTGGTGTTTCAAACACATTCAGCATTTCTGGATTGTGGAATTTGCTGTTTTAAGCAGTTGAAAGTGCAGTTTCTGACATTTTGAGTCAGATATTTGACCGGTTGCATATTGTATTTGTGACTGTATGGAGGCAAACCTATATATATTATAGTATTCAGCAAATGAAGGGTACAGCAAATAAATGCCAAAGGTTAATGTACAATGGATTTTTGAAGGGGAAATAAAATATGCGGGTGTAGTTTACACAAGGTAAGCAGTGAGTAAATGAGGGTAGCTGATAGGCAACTTAACTCACCCTGGCAAACTCATTTTGTGAGATCACACACTAAATAATTTCTAAATATGTAGGTCAGGTATACAGAGGTATACACTAAATGAGTTACCAGTTGCAGAAAAGATGATAAAATCCATTTATATAAGCGATTTATTGATGATGTTTTTACTGAATGAAAGGGGCGATAGATTTTGTTTTTTTTAAAAACTTGTAGAGTATTTAAGTTTCACTTTAGATTTCTTACAGTTCATATATTATAGTGCAGAAAAGTGCATTTGTTTTTGTTTTCTATATATCACTTTCAATTTAGAAAAAGGTGGTTTTAAATCAGTTGCATTTCTTGTAAGCTACAATTTGTTAGTACCTAATGACAGTGAAATATTTTCACCTGTATTATAATGGGCATGCTATTAGAAACTCTAGATTGACTAGCTCTGACACTGTATTTGGAAAATAAATTGAAAAATATATGTGCTTGAACATAGAGACTTATGATATTGATTATATTGCAAAGATAATAAGTAAATTTAGGTTCACAAGAGATCACCCATGTTTGCCAAAAATGAAAGGTGATAATGCAACTAATAGGTAGAATGCTAACACTATGGCTTTCAAACAGATAGAACTAACTGTAATATGGTCCAGGTTAATCCAGAGTCGGAAAAATGTATGCAACGGCTTCATTTTTCACACAAAAAGTAACAATGTAAAAAAAAATTGAAACGGACAAAACATTTGTTTATAAAAACATTAAGGTACTTTCCAACATATTTTTGTAAAATTTCTTGGTACATTAAAATGTTATGCTATTTCAAATGGGCAAATATTTTGTCCAGAAGGAAGATATACCTGTAATTCTGAAAAAAAGTTGCATATTTATCTACTTGCTGTACATACAAAACATTTCATATAGGAAAGACCTCTAGAAACTTAAGTAAAAGAATTTATGAGCATTGTATTGTAATTAAAAATGAAGTTTTTACCAACACATTTCAATAATTTTAGGAAATATATTTTTATTATTTTAGAATCTGTAAAAAAATTGTCCTCTACTTCACTTCGCATTTTGAGGGATTATTTGAATACCAAGTATATTTCAAAGACAAATACAATTAAATTAATTTTTATCCACTTGATCCACTGACTAGGAGGTGTTTTCTATGATTATTTAAATGTAAATGAGTTTATATGTAGTCAGTTCTGAAGAAGTTTGCTTATAATAAAAATGAAAGGGTTTAACTAAAACTGATTTTGGGGTGTTTTTGCATTTCCTGATTTGTGTATTTAGTTTTTAGATTTTTTTTTAGTTCTGAGTGCACACAGTCCATTTTAACAGTTATTTCTTTAGAGAACTGTTAGCAATATATTATACTGCAGTATTCAAATCTTTGCTTGGTCTAAGTTAAGTTTTTTGCAGAGTTAAATTAACAATAATTTAGAACACAACAGAAAACACACAATCTTCAAATAAAAATGGCGAATTGTTATCTTGGTACCCTGGGCACAAAGCTTAAAGAATAAATTACACAATTACAGTTAAAGACTTAACAATCCGTATCCATTGACAAAAAATCTATTGCATTCCATAACACTTGCTAAGATATATACTAGCTTTATTTTAAATTTGTTATAGCATGCTTCTAATTTGAGTGGGAAATTGGTTCAGGACAGCAGGTGCCACTTTAGAAAATATCCAGAAATAAATGTGGAACCAGAGAAAATGCAAAATGTTGCCTTTGCATTAGACAAGTGCTTTCACACAATGGCGCTTTCTCTAGTTATTGGGAAGCTCTGCCATTTCTGCTGATATTGCTGAGAGGTATTTAAAACATAAAACCATATAAATCTACCATTCCTTAAAGGTATATTAATGTATTTTTATAATTTATAGATTATATACAGGTTTTAAGCAGCACATTTCATTTAATCCAGCTAAATCTAAAACATTCAAGAATGCAATTAATCTATATTCTACATATTCTGTAGCATTTATTTTATCATTTTCTAAAATTTAAGAGATGTAGCTAAAACAAATCAGTGTTCCCAGCAGTCCTCAAACTGGTATCCATCAACCTGAATCAGAGAACCAAAAAGTCACTCCTTTGAGGACCAAAAACACATTAACACACACTCACACTAAGAATGATTTAAGCAGAGGTGACATACCACTTGTGGCTGTTTAAAGAATGTCTGGTACTGCACCCGTACTGGATCAGCACATGCACTTTACATCATACCCCTAATAACTTGCATAAACGGCAGCTGCCTCCTTCACCCTGCCCTAGCTATTGTACTTCCAAATGCCTTCCCTTCCACAGCAGAACATAAAATCTGACTTTTGAGAGTTAACATACTGAGTTTTTGAGACAATACTGGATAACTATGTCAAACAAATTTTAACTTAAGAGCAAGATCAGTTTTCAAGGTTCAGCAATTAAAAGGTTAAGGCAGATAGACGTAAGCTGGCTCTGATTGTCATAAGTAATCAGCTGGCTTTCCATAATATGGTGCATTTGTGAATAGATGCATCATACAATGCAATAAAAGTGTAGATCTGGCACTATTTGTAAGAAATTTTAATACGAACTAGCATATTTATTGCACTTTTGTTTATGACTCTAGTACATCCTTTGCTTAATACATTTTGTTAGGCATTTCAACAAGATATGACATGCTATATTTTAAGGAAAAAAAGTGAAATGTATTTTTACTTATTAAGGCAAGCAAACTATTTATACTATGCTAAACACTTCTGCTTTAGTAATCTATGATATGTTAATCATAATATCTAAACCAAAGAGAAAAAGGTCACACAGACAAAGCAAAAAAAAAAAAAAACTACAAGAAAGACCCAGCCAGTGTCTTCATTTTGTAATACAATAAACTTCTGTAGTACAGAACCACAGGGTATTTTCAAATGACCCCTTAAGGACACACCAGTGCAGGACTGGGAAGGGCAGTTAGGGATAGAATTGCAGCAAGAGGTGATGATGAGTAGGATAGATGGACTAAAGGAGCTGTAGGAGGAGTTAGAGGAATAGAGGAAAAACAAATATAGGCAGAAGTGGAGCAGAGGAGCAGTAGATGGAGAAATAAGGGGGAGAGAAGATGTGGAAGGTAAACAATACATAGCTTAATATTCAAGGAACTGAACATGGGTAATTGGAGCCAAAACAAAGCAATGTAGTAGAATTACTGAGAACAGAAAATAGGCTAGGACTTAAGGAAATTCTCAGATGATTTATATGCATAAAGAGAATCACAAATGATTCATTTTGATGAATGGGAAGTGCCAGAACTTGGAGAAGGAGACTGGGAAGAGCTATATAAAAAGGTGAGCATAAGGGAGGTGGTAGTAACAATTAGGCATAAGAAAAAAAGATAAAACAGGTAGTCCAGATGGTTTCCAAACTGATTTCTGCAAAGTGGCAGGAATGCAAGTAGGGGAGTACTGAGCTCATTTCCTGAGCAGTAAGGAGAAAGAAGAAGTATTGGAATTAATGTGACTTGCAGACATGGAAGTGTTACATGAATGGAATGAAGAAGGGAAGGTCTGACAAATTAAAAATGACTTCTTTATGCAGTAGTGATGTAAAAATGATTTCTAGGATATATGCAATTAGGTCAGATACACTATCACAGAAGTTTGTGGGACAGTCACAAGTGGGTTTTGTGAAAGGTAGGTAATCTCCTGATCACACTACACACTGCTGTTAAATATTATAAGCTGGTGTGAGAGAGAAAAATAAAAGGTACAGGTGTGACATGCATTGACATTTGAAAGGCGTTCAGTTTCATAAGCTGGGATTTTATAATGATGAATAACAACAGGTACTGACAGAAGGAAGGGTTTGTGGATCACTACAGAGTTATATAAGAAGGTGAATGGACTAATTAGTGTAAATGTCTAATAAGGTGAAGTATGACAGAGGCATAAGGCAGGAATGCCTGCTGAACTCAGAAATTTTGTTTTGGTAAAGGAGAAATTGGCACATTGACAAAACAAATAGTAAAATGGGAAATAACAGAAAAGTGTGAAGATGCAGATGAGATGTTACCAGATGTATTGCAAATTGGGAGGATATCAGACTTGGTGTATCATCCCAAGGAATCATTTGTAACAGGGATAGAAGGAATGGTGCATTACCTTGTAGCATTCCTGAAGTCAAAAGGGGGATATTATGAGTAAAAGCATATAACAGTAAGAGAGACCAAAAGGGAAAAAAAACTAGGAAGAGTTAAAGGACTCAGTAAAGGGGAATGCAGATCCAACAGGGTGAACACAATAATTAGGAGAATAGAAGTGGTAAAAACAATGGTACAGCTGTTAGTAGGGTATGCTGTGGTGCTGAATTTCATTCAAAAACTGAGAGGTCTGGAGAATGAAAAGGTTCAGTGGAAATTTTTGGAGGATAGTGACAAGATTTTTTTAGAGAAATAGTGGAATCAAAGGAAGTAGGAATAAGGAAGGTTATGAAAGGGGGTTTGAAAGTGAGATAACCAATATGGACTACAATCGTAGATGTACTGAGTGAGTGGCAGAAGCAAGTATACAGGAGTGTGTTGAGAGAGTAAGATGGAAAAGAGTTAAGAAGATGGAAAGAGAGGGCAATATGTGTCCTTTCAACAGACTATAAGGACTCTTGGGCTGAAAATAAGAGACTGATTACTGATTTGGAAAGTCATCAGTAAGGCTGATATGGAAAGAAAAGATAATGTCAGAGAGGAAATAAGGGAGTTACTAGAGGAAGAAGGAGTCATTGGGGTCTAACAAATGGAAGACAGAACAGATATATTGGGATTTAGGAGAGAAGGAGGAGTAGGTGATAAGATTTAATTTGCTCAGGAGGAGATGGATGATAGAAAGCAATGTATGAAAGAGTGATGGGTGGTAGTAATGTTTTTTTTTTAAAGTATTATGGTCAGTGACAGATCAACATATGAGGCATGTATGGGACCTCATATATATTAGGAAAGGAGAGTCACTGGGAAAGTTCAGAGCGTTTTAGATGCAGAGAAAAAGTGGGCAATATCCATATGTTATGGGGATATAAAAACATGCAGAACAAACAGCAGGCAATGAAAGTAATGTGAAATAAGCTACATAATAAAGAGGTAATAACGGGATGGGAGCTATCTTTGTTTGGAGTACATGAAGACCAGTGGTTATGGAATAGAGAAGAAGGGAGGGAGATGCTATTAATGGTAGGGTATTTAAAAAAGGGAATCCCAAAAGGATAGAATGCAGGAGACAGCAGTGTAGAAAAGACAGGGCAATAGATAAGGCAGGTAATGGCAAGTGAAGGCAAAAGATATTGGATAAAAAGATTAAAAGAGAAATGGGATTAAGGCTGGCGAACTAAGCAGGAGAGTAAGGTAAAAGCAAGAGAAGACAGGCTAGGGAATGAGCATTATAATCTGAAGTACGGAGAAAGATTGCAGTGGATAGAGAACATAGTAACATACCAAGGAAGTGAGCATGGGGACCATAAGATGCCTAGTCATATATACCTTTAAGCAGACAAAATTAAATTTCAAGCAGTTAATATTGCTCACTTTACAAACTGAGCAGGGCAGTATACAATTACCCTGTTGTAAATTTGCATCTACCAATCCACAATCAAGACTAGCCTTAAAGGTAATCAAAACAGTACTTTATTTGACTTGTGGTAACTTATTCCATAGGCAAATTGCATTAGGAAGCTATCTCTCTAGCAAGTCTTTGTTTGCTTGTTTGTTTGTTTGTTGGTGTACATTTAAGCCCGTAGTGGAAATATTTCTGGAGCCATTGGTTTTATGAAGAAAACAATGAACTGCTACCAGATGGGTGAGTTGACCTAATTTATTTGGTTTTGGCATAAAGTGTAGAATTAAAAAAAAAAAAAAAACAGAGAAATAGGTGTTGGCACTCTTCATTATTTGTATTCATTGAGTATGGACATTCTTTCAGCACCACATCTGTTCAATACCCCATACATTAATTATTTAGGACTTTGGCTCTATGCAGCCATATCTCTCAACTGCTATGATTTATGCAAATTGCTATGATTCTTGCATATATATATATATATATATATATATATATATATATATATATATATATATATATATATATATATATATATATATATATATACTTATATTCTTATATTTATACTTTCTCCTCCAAGATATATCTATGATCATAATACAGTTAGAACTATTTAAGGGAAGATATTTTATTAAACAGATGAAATAAACCTCAATAAAGACTCAGTAACATTTTTTCTGGGCTTTCATAGCTGAAAATCTTCTAATATGAAAATAATAAAGTGGTCCTCTATTTGACCCTTTCCTATGATTTTTAAAGGCCTGTGCTATGGCTTTGAATTCTCATGGGTTGAGAGGCATGGACCAGTATATTTATTTATGCAATGTAGGTGGATTGGACACTCTAAATTGGCCCTAGGTGTGAGTGTGTGCATGTGTGTGCCTTCTGTGGAAGGTTGGGCAATGGGCTGGCAAGTCAACACTGTAAAACTCCACTGCCAATCATGAGCGGACAGGTGATCCACTGTGGCGACTCCTAACCGGAAAAAGCCAAAAGAAGAAGAAGAAGATAATTTCTTTATATTTGCATAAATATATATATATATATATATATATATATATATATATATATATATATATATATATATATATATATATATATATATATATATATATATATATATATAAAACTAAAGCTAAAGGCAAAGGATAAAAAGCCACACTAAAAGACCACAGATCCTCAGATAAACCAGAAACTTCACCGTGTAATACCGTAAGCCTCTTTGAATGAAGCCCATATAAATCATACATATCATACCTTAAGGATATTCAAGGCATCTAATTCTAAGACTTCTGATCATTCACAGACTTTTTTGTGTAATAATGGATTAAGGAAATGAAAGTTAAACCTACTAGCTAAAGACTATGGCCTCACTCAGTACAACATATGCAGTTAGTTTGGCCTTTCTCTAGGAAATAAAACAAACCACAGGAACAGGATACAGGATTAGCAAATTTTATTCCGGTACCTGAATTATTGATTGATTGTTGGGTTGCACTAGTATATAAAATGCACCTGGTGCTTTTATCTTTATTCCTTTGAAGGCTGTTGAGCCGAGGTACTGGAATAAAATTTGCTAATCCTGTATCCTGTTCCTGTGGTTTGTTTTACTTCTTTACTGTCTGATGTTCGTTGCTCTTTCTCTAGGAAATCTCTGATTATAAGAAAACTTCATGTCATTAGGGTGAGTGCAAAATATCCAATATAACAATCAAGACAAAGAGTAAAAAAAATTCACGCAAAAAGATTAGAAAGTTGACAACAAATACAAAGACCCCAATAAACCATAGTCTTCACTATGTAATACTTTAAAGTTCAAGTGCAAAGGTATTTTTTTACCCATTTTGTTTTACAATAATTGTGCTCTCTCATTCCAAAATATGTGGCTTTTACTTTAATTTCTTTACTGGCCCTATATTTATTAAGTTTAATAAATATGTGTCTGCATTTCCTGCCAGGTACTTCCTTATTCTGAGTTATGTGGTCATATATTTTGAGAATGCAATGTAGTGGATAGGCATGTTTTCTGTAGTCTACAGTTGATTTCAACATCTAAGGTGACACAGACTGCAGCATAATCAATTAGACCATTAGTCAGTCAATAAAATAATAAGTAAAAAAGTTAACTTATATTCAAATAAAAATTAACAAAAAAAATTCTAACAGGATAAGACTTCTGATAAAGAATATAGTGTGCAGCATACAGTGTAATTACACAGATATGACTGTAGTTGGTAGTCCTCCATCATGGAATGAATAATTTTGGGAAGATTCATTGTTACTCAGTAATAGCCTACAGTATAGTATATTTGTGTGTGTGCAATACATAGACTGGATTAGTCTTAATGTTAACAGCAATCTTGGCAAAGTGGAGCTACCAGCTGTATGTGGGACTGTTACTGCAGGCAGATGGGAAACCAGAGTGCCTGAAGTACCAGTTTCCATTTATAAGTAGAAGTAGGTTCCAGAAGTTGGAGAAAAACACTGGGATTGGTATAGTATGAGCCATCCTCTAAACTCTTGTGGGGGTGCACAGTGTTCTTTATTAGGTTCATAGGTTCATAGGTTCATACTAGGCTATCTGCCCTAGGGCATTTATAAGCCTAGCCAGAATGTTTGGCTTTCACCACCCATTTTAAATTAATTTTGCTATGCCCTTTTTTGAGGTTAGTAAACTGTGCCTCTGTCTAACAGTGACACAGAAGTGATACCCGGGGTAAACCTACGATCTCCCATCCACTCATCAAGATTCCTCTTGAAGAGAGTCAATGAGGGACTCTGCCTAACCTGGACTGGGATTTTATTCCGGAGTGAAGGGAGCCTCTGGGTTATGAATCTGTCCCTCCAGCATGTCCTATTTATTTCAGTGCTGAGGTTCAAGTCTCTCGAGCGTGTAGCTCGATAGGATTTGGATTTTCTGAGGTGCAGCATGTCCATTAATTCCGGGTTGGACATGGCTTTATCGTCAGGCACAGATTGCCTCTGAACAGGCGGTATGCCACTGAGTAGAGCTGGAGTTTCTTTAACCGGGAAGCATATGGCATCTGTTTGAGCCCTTTGATCCTCTTGGTGAGGTACTTTTGGGGTCTTTCCAGTTGCTGCAGGTGTCTGGTAAGGTACATCCCAAAGGGGCATTGTACTCAATTATGGGCCTGATGAGGGATGAGTAAAGAGGCACGATGACCTCCCCTGATCTAGATGTGAATCCCTTCATGATTAGGTGGGCTATATAAAATGTTTTTCTAACCACTTTGGCCACGTGGTTGTCAAATGAGAGATTGCTATCAACTTGGGTCCCCAGGTCCCTAATTACTTCTTCTGTACTTAATGGATTACCACCTATGTGGTAATTTGTGGGCACTTTGTTTTTGCCAAAGGGGATGACTATACACTTTTGGCGTTTAGCTTGAGGCCATGGCTCTGGCACCAGTTGTCTGTTTCTATGAGGCCCTTTTGGAGGTTGCTTGTGTCGGCTGGAGAGTCGATTATGGCACCTAGTTTGCAGTCATCTGCGAACTTGGTCAGCCACAATCCTTCCATGTTGGCCTGTACCTCCGAGAAATATATACTGAACAAGAGAGGTCCCAGGACTGAGCCTTGTGGGACGCCACTTGTAACTGGTTTGGAGTCTGACATGGCTCCAGCAATTCTAACCATGTGGGTTCTGTCCTTGAGCCAGTTTGCAACCCATCTAGTGACATAGGGGTTTATATTTAAGCTGGAGAGCTTATCTATGATGCCCGAGTGGGGTATTGTATCTAAGGCTTTTGCGAGGTCCAGGTAGGCTGTGTGGACCACCTTCCCCTCGTCAATGGCCTTGGTGACTGTTTCAAAGAAATCAACCACGTTTAAGAGGCAGGATCTGCCCTTAACAAAGCCGAACTGGGTAGGATCCAGTGTCTGTAGGTCCCCAATATCTTTATTTATGAGGTCCATGATTATCCTTTCCATAGCTTTGCAGACCAAGCTAGTCAGGCTTATGGGGCGATAGTTTCCAGGATCCGTTGAGGCACCACCTTTGTGGAGAGGGACCACAGTTGCTGTATGCCACTCTTTGGGTACATATCCTGTAGTAAGGCTGAGATTGAACAGTAGTTTTATGTTTGGGTTTAGCTCTTCTTGGAGTTCATGTAGGGCAGCCGGGACACGATCTGGTCCCATTGATGCTGTGTTTTTGCTTTGGAGAGGCGGCTTTTACCTGAGCATCCGAGATGTCAGGGGGGCAGCACTCTGCTGGAATAGATATTTGCCCTTTTGGTGGGGAGTGGGGGGAGAAGTTTGCACTGAACCTGTCAGTTAGGATGTTGGCAATGTCTGTGGGTTCGGTGTATTTTGTCATTTTGGACTAATTCTGAGCATATCTGGGAATTACCACCCAGGTTCCTAACATAACTAAAGAAAGCCTTGTGATTATCCTTAGTGTCCTGTGCAATTTTTCTCTCGAAGCTGGCCTTAGACGATTTTATGAGTGCCCATAGTTTTTTGCTAATACTGATCAGAGATGCCTTCCCTTTTTGGAATTTTGCTCTATCATTTAGTAGCTTCCTCCTTCTATTGTATAGTTTGTTTATGGCTGGGGTCCACCAGACAGGATGTCTGCCTTTGGAGGATTGGGTCTTGGTTTTATTTGGGATCGCATGATCCATGCATTCCTGAAGGTGTTCATAGAATGCGTTTATAAAGGATTCTGCAGTCTGGGCCATATTTTCCACAGGCTCGGGGGCTTTGAAGGATTCCACCTCAGTTTTGAGGAGTGTGAAATTTGCTTTAGAAGTTTTTCACTGTGGTTTTCTGGGCAGGGGGTGGTGTCGGGATGTGAACATCCAGTGAGATTAGTTTATGGTCTGATCTTCCCAGTGAGGGATACACTTCTGGTCTGGAGCATAGAGTCCCCATGTTGGTGATGATCAGGTCCAGTATGTTTTCCCCTCTTGTGGGAGTGGTAACAAGTTGTTCCATAGCATTTGAGTTTATAAATTCTAGGAACCTTTGGGCTAGGGTGTTGGAGCTAGAGTAATGCTCCCAGTCTATGTTTGGGTAGTTGAAGTCGCCCTATATAATGGTGTTTGGAGAGACCTTCATATTTTCCAGTGTTCTCATGAAGGCCGAGTGGGGTTCCTGGGTTAGGGAGGGTGGTCTGTAGCAGACTATAAACTGGAAGGCAGTTTTACCCACTGTTAGTTGCACATGGATAGTCTCTGATGCTTCGTGCTGTGCCACCAACCTGGAGGTGTGGGTATCTTTGACGAATATTGATACTACCCCTCCTTTTGTGGGTCGGTCCATGTTTTGGGGCCGAAAAGCATGGTATGAGGTATAACCTGGTAGTGCTGGGGTGCTCTCAGGAGCCTTGAACCAGGTTTCTGTTACTGCACAGATATCGATTTTCTCCATGCTAAGGAGAGTTTTGAGTGCGTGCATCTTGATGTTTAGACTTCTGGCATTGAGTAGCATTACTCTTAGTTTCTTATCCCTTGTGATACCTGTGGAGGTGGGTTTGTCTTTTGAGCCTTGCCTCAAAAAGGCACTATGGGGGTAGCAAGAGCCTTTGCCAATATCCGAAAGCCCAGGGGTGACAGGTGCAAGCCGTCCCTAGCGAAGCATTGTGGCTTGTCGAGCATGTCATCCCAGGCTGACAGGCATTGGATCCCCTTTGAATGACACCAATAATTAAGCCAATTGTTGAAATTGATCATCTTGTCTTCATATTGTGGCATCATTCTTGGTGAGGGTAAGATGCTACTCAAGGTCAGGGTCATACCGGCCTGGGCCACATGCTCAGAGAGCTCCTCTATGTCTCTTTTCATGTAGTCCAGGGAGGTACATCTCAGGTCATTCACACCAGCATGGACAATGATGATATCCAAAAATAGATTTAAATCCTTGGTGAGCTAATGGTCCAGCAATCCTGTCCTTTTTCATGGATAGAGAGAATGCAGGTATGTTCACAATGCTATCCTGCAAGTGGAGTTCCTGTGTTGTACAACCTCAAGGCCATGCAGCTCCACCTACATGTCAGACATGGCTTACTGCCAGCAATGCCTGGTCTGATATACAGATCAACTGCTCCATCAGAAAACATTGGCCAGACTCAGAGGCCTTGCCAAGTCTTTGGATAGGTTTAACCATTGCTCAGAACAGGAAATGAGATTCAGTAAAACTGAAAGTTAAAAAAATCTCAATTTCTGTTCCTGGTATAGTGGGACATCCGTAAATTCAATACTTAGCGATATTAAACTATATACTACTTAGTGGGTCACAGGAAGTACTAGAGTAGCTGCCCTTGTGGACTATTTTAACCATAATTGGAGGGGACTTGCATATGGGATAAAACATTTAGGAGCTACCTCTATCCATTACTAGTACATGGGGCATTCCTGGGTTACATTTTCTGTCCTCCTTATGACAGCATCAAAAGGTGCAACCAGATGACATAGAATCAGCAAGTATTTGGTCTGCTGTTCAGTATACAGTAAATACAAATATCATTTTTTTATAGGTTCATAGGTAGGTACTAGGCTATCGGCCCTAGGGCCTATACAAGCCTAGCCATAACGATTCCCTGGCTATTGCTTCCCAAAAATATTTACTTTCCCGGACCCCTGTCTAGCACGGCTACTGATGTGATCCTCAGGGTGAATTTCCTATCTCCCATCCAATTGTCAAGGTTCCTCTTGAAGAGGGCCCTTGAGGCACTCTGCTTAACATGTATGGGCAGCCTATTCCAGAGTATGGGGAGTCTCTGGGTCAGGAACCTATCTGTCCAGCATGTTCTATTCATCGTGATGACAAGGTTAAGATCCCTGGAGCATGTGGCTCGGAGGGATTGGGATTATAGCATGCTCAACAACTCTGGGTTTGACATGGCCTTGTATGTTAGGCAGAGATATCCTCTGAGTAGGCAATATGCGACAGAGTATAGCTGGAGTTTCTTAAGACGGTCAGAAAAAGGCATCTGCTTTAGGCCTGTGATTCTTTTTGTGAGGTATTTCTGCGGCCTTTCTAGTTGTTGCAGATGTCTTGTATGGTACATACCAAATGGGGCATTGCATTCTATAATGGGTCTAATGAGAGATGAGTACAGAGGACAATGACCTCCTTTTTTCTGGATGAAAAGCCCTTAGTGATGCGATGTGCCATGTAGAAGGATTTTCTAACTGTTGTGGCTATGTGGTTATTAAAGGTGAGACCACTGTCCACTGTCCTAGGTCTCTTATCACACTTTTGGTGTTTAGTGTACTGCCACCTATGTGGTAGTTCACAGGTACTTTGTTTTTCCCAAAGGGGACAACTATAAAGTTTTGGCATTTAGCTGGAGCCCATGGCTCTGGCACCAGGCATCTGTTTTGCTAAGGCCCTTTTGTAGTATATCCACATTATTTGGGGATTCAATAATGGCTCGCAGCTTACAGTCATCTGTGAACTTTGTAAGCCAGAGTCCCTTAGTGTTGGCCTGTACTTCAGAGACGTAGATGCCAAACAAGAGTGGTCCCAGGACAGAATCCTGCGGTACACCACGCATCACTTGTCTGGAGCTGGATTTGGAGTCGGCTACTTTTACAGTGTTTGTTCTATCAATAAAGCCAGTTTGCAACCCATTAAGTGATGTAGGGATTAATGCCCAGCTTAGTAAGTTTATCTATGATTCCAGAGTGGGGGATAGTGTTGAAAGCCTTGGCAAGGTCCTAGTAGGCTGTGTGAATCACCCTACCCTCGTCCATGGCTCTGGAGACTGATTCGAAGAAGTCGATCAAGTTCAAGAGCAAAGATCGGTCCTTCATGATCCCAAACTGGGTGGGGTCTAGTATTTGAAGGTTGCCAATGTCTTTGTTTATAAGTATCATGATAATACATTCCATGGCCTTGCAGATCAGGCTCATCAGACTGATGGGACGGTAGTTCCCAGGATCCAAAGTGGATTCCTCCTTGTGGAATGGGATGACTGTAGCTGTGTCCCACTCTGTCAGCATGAAGCCTGAGGTGAGGCTATGATTAAACATGATACATAGGTGAGGTGCCAGTTCATTTTGTAGATCATGCAGTACACAGTCTGGGATGTCATCTGGTCCCATGGATGCTGTATTCTTGGCTTTGGAGAGTGCAATTTTTACCTGAGTGGTCATGATTACCAGAATCTGGCATTCTTTCAGTATTGAGATGAGCCCTTTAAGGGGTGAGAGGGGGGTGAAGTTAGCACTGAATAAATCTGCCAGGATATTGGCAATATCCTTGGGATCAGTATATCTGGTGCCATTCTACTGTAGCTCAGAGCAGATCTGAGTATTACCATTTAGATTCTTGACATAGCTATAGAATGTCTTGTGGTTGTATTTGGAATCTTTGGCAATTTTGATTTCATAGCTAGCTTTGGAAAATGTTATGAGGGATCTCAGCTTTCTACTGAGGCTGGTGATGGAGTTTTTTGAATCCTGCTTTCTTGCTCTTTTCTGCAACAGTTTCTTCCTTCTGTTGTACAGCTTGTTTATGGCAGGGGGCCACCAGATTGGCTTCCTTTTTTTAAAGGACAACATCTTGGTTCTATTTGGGATGGCTCAGTCCATGCATGAGTGAATGTGCTCATACAGCACCTTAGTGTAGGATTCAGCAGTTGAACTTCCAGTTCCCATCTGCATGGGTGTCATGAAGTTTGTTACTTCTGACTTGAGAAGCATGAAGTTGGCTTTGAGAAGATATTTTACGGAGGTTTCTTTAAAGGGGGGTGGGGATAGAATGTGGATGTCAAGGGTGATTAGCTTATACTCTGATCTGACTGAGGGGGTGACCACTGGTGTAGAGCATTGATCTTCCATGTTGGTAATGACCAAGTTTATTGTTACCTCTGGTGGGACTATGAATTAGTTGCTCTGGGGCATTGGAATTTATGAATTCCAAGAACCGTTGAGCAAAGGTGTTGGTACAGGAGTAGTTTTCCCAGTTAATGGCAGGGTAGTTGAAATCACTCAGTATTAAGGTGTTTGGTTGTATCTTAATATTTTCCAGTACATTTAGAAAGGTGAAGTGAGAATATTGGGGCATGGTGGGGCATCTGTAGCAAGCTATAATTTGTATTGCAGTCTTACCTAGTGTTAGTTGCACCTGGAGAATTTCAGATGCATTGTGTTGGGCACCCAACCTGGAGGTGTGAATATCCTTGGTGAATATGGACACTCCTCCACCTTTAGTGTTTCAGTCCTGGTTTGGTAGCCGAAAAGTGTGGTTTGAGTTGTAGCATGGCATTGCAGGGGTACTCTCTGGAGCTTTGAACCAGGTCTCAGATACTGCACAGATATCAATGTTCTCCATTTTTAGGAGAGCCTTGAGAGAGTGCATCTTGAGGTTTAGACTTCTAGCATTGAGTAGCATTACCTTCAGATTTTGCTGGTTTGTACCCATTATGGTGGTAGTTTTGTCCTTTGAACCTTGCCTAAAAAAGGCACTATAGGGGTGGCAAGAGCCTTAGCGAGTAACCTGAATCCCAGGGGTGACAGGTGCAAACCATCTCTTGCAAAGCATTGTGGTTTGTCAATCATGTCACCCCAGGCAGACAGATACTGGATCACCTTTGAATGACACCAGAAACTTAGCCAATTATTGAAGACAGTCATTTTGTCCTTGTATTGTGGTATCATTCTGGGCGATGGCAGGATGCTACTCAGGTCTAGGGTCATACCTGCCTGAGCTACATAATCCAAACACTTTTCCATGTCTCTTTTCATGTAGTCCAGGGAGGAACATCTCAAGTCATTCACTCCAACATGGACAATGACACAGTCATATTTGTACCTGTAGTGGAGTGACATGAGTGCATGCATTATGTGGTGGATCCTAGCACCCAATAGGCAACTAACTATAATTTTCTCCTTGTTCAGCCTGGTGAGTGGGACATCAGTGTACTTGACTATAGAGTCACCTATGACTAAACTGTTAGGTACGTTGTCTTGCCTTAGGGGCTGCTGTTGTGTGACAAACTGGTGTTGTGTGTATGTGATGATTTGGTTGTGTTTGGGGGTGGTGTTTGTTTGGGTTTCAGCTTCGGAGGTCCTTGTTGCTTGGGCAGGTTAATGTTAAGAGTCTCTGCATATGTGGGTTTTGTGTTGCTATGTGTGGGTTTTGGTGGTATGGGTTTTGAAGGACTATGTGTTGTTTGAGGTGTTGTGTGGGTGTTAACCTTCTCCTCTTGACTGTCTAGCACAATCTTGGCTGGAGAGAGCTTTACTTCCAGTTTGGCTATGTAATTGCATCTCTCACAGGTTGCAAAGTTTGGTAGTAGAAGGAAAGGGTTGTTTGTGTACATGAGGCAATTGCTGCATTGCCCCAGTATGCCCAGATTTACCAGGTGGACAGGAGAAATCACCGGAAGCTGACCTTTGGACATGCCTGGTTAGGTGCTTTCTTTGTGTAGTTCAAAATTTGTTTTCCCTGGACATGCCTGGTTAGGTGCTTTCTTTGTGTAGTTCAAAATTTGTTTTCCCTGACTTTTTGGCAAGGTTCTTGCAATTGTAGGCTGACTAGTGCCTAGGACTATTTTCTCCTTATTACTAAGGAGAGGTGAGTGCTTGTAACAAATTAAGGCCTCCTAGTGCTTATTATCAAGTTTTAGAGCAAGTGCTAATCACAGGTATACAGATTTTAGTGTTACTGCTGATACACTAGCTAGCTCTAATGGAAAATTCGAAGAGCAGACTTTCTGGCACCGGGAATACTTTAACCTTAGCCCCGCAGTGTGCAAATGCGTCCAAACGTGCGTATTTATGCCAGAAAGCTGAAAGAGATAGAAATCAGCACAAAATGGCCAGAAAATTGCAATTTCAGAGCTGGAAACCACTCCTCTTGTGTTAGATAGGCAGTACAATGCTCCCACTCTCACTGGTAAGCAGTAGAACCTCCCTCTACCACAGCAAGGTCTGGATATCTCTGAGCACTGAAACTAAAGTCCTGAAACCAGCAAAGCCTGGACCCTTACTAAAAAGATGGGAAATTAGCAAACGAGATAGAATTTGCTTGTTGGTTAAATCAGGCTAAACACTGCAGTTATACAGTAAATAAGCACAGAAAGGCTAATGCACTTGATTCTATAGCCCAGAACAGTAAACTCAATTAAAACTTTGCAAAATTAGAAATTTGAAAATTTAAACTTTTTAAATAAAGCAAGGCATGTGCACAACTGGAAAATTACTTACAGGCAGAAATACAGTGAAATAAGTAATCTATCTACTTTTTAAGCTTTCTGAGAAGTGCTGGTAATAAAAACAACCAAAATCAGCAAAAATTAGAAAATTCAGCAAAAAGTACCTGCAGTTAGCAGAAAAAGTCTTCTTTCTCATTTCTGGTGTAGTAGTCTGCAGGATACCCAAACAGGATCTGCTGATCTAAAACAAGCTCAAACATGTGCAAGCATGTGTATTTATGCGAGAAATTTGAAAAGGATAGAAATCAGCCTAAAAAAAATGGCCAATACCACAGTACAATGGCAAAATGATTGACATCAACAATTGGCTAAGCTTCTGATGTCATTTTAAGGGAATCCAGTATCTGTCTGCCTGCGATGACATGATCGACAGACCATGATACTATGCCAGAGATGGCCTGCACCTGTCGCCTTTGGGATTCCGGATACTGGCTAAGGCTTTTTCCACCCCATAGTAACTTTTTTAGGCAAGGTTCAAATGACAAATTCACCACCATAACAGGTACAAGCAAGCAAAATCTGAGGGTAATGCTACTCAATGCTAGAAGTCTAAACCTCAAATTGCACTCACTCGAAGCACTCCTTAAAATGGAGAACATCGACATCTGTGCAGTGACAGAGACCTGGTTCAAGCCTCCAGAGGGCACTCCTGCATTACCAGGCTATAATTCATACCACACCTTTTGGCTACCTAACCTGGACCAAAACACTAAAGGCAGAGGTGTGTCTATATTCTTTAACAATATCCACACCTCCAGGCTAGTTGCTCTGCATAATGCATCCGAGATTATCCAAGTGCAACTAACTCTGGGCAAGACCGCACTCCAAACTGTAACTTGCTACAGATCCCCCATCATGCCCCAGGATTCCCACTCCTATCTTGATACACTGGAAAATATTAGGGTACAACCCAACACCCTAATAACGGGTGATTTCAACACCCCCACCATTAACTGGGAAATCCACTCATGTACCAACACTTTTGCTCAACATTTTCTGGAATTCATAAATTCCAAAGCCTTGGATCAACTTATCCACACTCCAACCAGGGGCAGCAATATCCTAGACCTGGTCATTACTAACATGGACAACCGGTGTTCCACATCAGAGGTCAATTCCTCGTTGGTCAGATCCGACCACAAGCTAATCACACTAGACAGCCACATCCTGCCCCCACCTCTCCCCCATTAGGGAAACCACTGTAAAAAATTTCTCCAAAACCAACTTCAAGCTTCTCAAGACAGAAGTGGCAAACTTCACAACACCCATGCAGACAGACAATAGCAGTACGACTGTTGAATCCTACACAAATGTACTTTATAAGCATTTACACAAGTACATGGATCGTGCTATCCCTAACAGAACCAAGATGCTATCCTCCAAAAAAATGAAGCCAATCTGGTGGACCCCTGCCATAAACAAACTCTACAAAAGAAGAAAGAAACTGTTGCAAAAAAGAGTAAAATCCCATGATTGGAGGAACACCCTGTTCAGCCTCAGTAAGAAGCTGAGATCCCTCATAAAATCCATCAAAGCTAGTTACGAAAATAAAATCACCACTGATTCTAAAGTCAACTACAAATCATTCTATAGCTATGTTAACAATCTCAATAGCAACACTCAGATCTGCTCTGAGTTACAGCACAATGGCACTAAATATACAGAACCAACTGATATTGCCAACATATTGGCAGATAGGTTCAGTGCTAACTTTACCCCCTTCTCACCCCCTAAAGGGCCCATCTCTATATCGGAAGAATGCAAAGTTCCTGTAATCATGGCTGCACAGGTAAAAACCACACTCTCCAAAGCCAAGAATACAGCATCCATGGGACCTGACAACATCCCAGGCTACATTCTACACGAACTACAGAATGAACTGGCACCCCACCTAAGTACCATGTTCAATCATAGCCTCACCTGAGGCTTTTTGCCCACTGAATGGTGCACAGTGACAGTTATTCCACTCCACAAAGGGGGAGCCACCACAGACCCCAGGAACTACCGCCCCATTAGCCTGACGAGCCTGGTCTGAAAGCCATGGAACATATAATCATGGGACTTATAAACAAAGACATTGGTAATCTCCAAACTCTGGACCCCACCAAGTTCAGGTTTGTAAAAGGCAGATCATGTCTCCTAAACCTGATAGACTTCTTTGAAGCAGTCACCAAAGCCGTAGACGAGGGTAAGGTGGTTCACACAGCCTATCTAGATCTCACCAAGGCTTTCGACACCATCCCCCACTCTGGAATTATAGATAAACTCATTAAACTAGGTATAAATCCCTATGTCACAAGATAGGTTGCCAACTGGCTCACTGACAGAACCCACACTGTGAAAGTAGCAGACTCCAAATCCAACTTCAGACCAGTGACAAGTGGAGTACCACAGGGTCCTCTCCTGTTTGGTATCTACTTCTCTGAAGTACAGGCTAACACAGAAGGTCTTTGGCTGATGAAGTTCGCAGATGACTGCAAACTAGGAGCCATAATTGAAACTCCTAATGATGTGGGCATCCTACAAAAAGGGCTTCACTAAGACAGATGTCTGGTGTCAAAGCCATGGCCTCAGGCTCAATGCTAAAAAGTGCATTGTCATCCCCTTTGGTAAAAACTCTGTACCCATGAGCTACCACATAGGCGGTAGTCTACTTAACACTGAAAGTATGATAAGAGACCTTGGGACTCAGGTGGACAGTAGTCTCTCCTTTGATAATCACATCGCCACAGTAGTCAGGAAGTCCTTCTATATGGCACACCTCATCACAAAAGGTTTCTCATCCAGGAAAAAATAGGTCATTGTCCTCCTCTGCTCATCACTCATTAGAGCCATTATAGAGTACAACGCCCCTTTTGGTATGTACCTCACAAGACATCTACAACAACTGGAAAGGCTGCTGAAATACCTCACAAAGAGGATTACTGGCCTCAAACAGATGCCCTACGCAGACCATCTCAAAAACTCCAGCTTTACTCCATTGCATATCACATACTCATAGATGATCTCTGCCTAACATACAAAGTTATGTTAAACCCAGAGCTGTTGGACTTGCTCCACTTAAAGAAATCCCAGTCCCTCCAAGCTATACACTCTAGGGATCTAAACCTTCTCACCACAATAAACAGAACATGCTGGAGGGATATATTCCTGTCCCAGAGACTTCTCATACTCTGGAACAAACTACCTATCTATATCAAACAAAGCTCCTCATTAGCACTCTTTAAGAAAAATCTTGATGATTGGATGGGAAATAGGAAATTCACCCCAGGGATCACTTCTGTGGCTCTGCTCAACAGGGGCAAAGGAAAATAATTTTCTTGGGTGGCGAAAGCCAGGGTACCTTTTTGGCTAGGCTTATATAGGCCCTAGGGCCAATAGCCTAGTACTTACCTATGAACCTATAAAATTGCAATTTCAGAGCTGGAAACCACTCCGCTAGTGTTAAATAGGCAGTGCAATGCTCCCACTCTCACTGGTAAGCAGTAGGACCTCCCTCTACCACAGCAAGGTCTGGATAGCTCTGAACACTGAAACTAAAGTCCTGAAACCAGCAAAGCATGGAAACTGGACTATTGTAGTTAGAAAAGGTGGGAAATTAGCAAACAAGATAGTTTTTTTTTTTACTTAAAAAGCATAGGTCCACTAATAAAACTAAATTAAAGCCTATATATTTTACAAATCAAAAAGCCCACTTTACATGCAAAAAAAAAAAACTGGTAAAAATTAAACTTTATCTTTATACCTCCTTTAAACAAAGCCCATGGGATATATGCAAATGAATCCTTAAGGGTATTCAAGTGATCCATTCCTAGAGTTTCTGAATGTCCATTAATGTTTTACTTTTTTAAAAGTCTTTAGCTATGCTTTCAGGCCTTTAAATCAAACCCCACTAGCTACTGACATGACATGTTTACCACTTTTTTATGGACTTGTCAGTACAGCATTAGCAAACAACAAACTGAAAAAGTCCAGATAAACCAGAGTCTTCAGTGTATAATACCTTAAACCTTCCTTGTTGTTGGCTTTTTAATCTTACTGTGCACCCATTGTACCCTTTGTCTTGACTGTTGTTTGGGATATTTTGTACTCACCTTAATGTTAAGGACATCAAATGGTTTTATAAAAGGATATTTCTCAGAGATAGCCAACCTAAGCACTTGTGATCTGCTGACAAGCCTATGATAAGGAAAAAAACACATCATATTTTTGTCTAATGTAGTATAGCTTTAAAGGCCTGAATGCATGTTCCTAAAACAGTTTTAAACTTAGAAAGGTTTTTTTTTTAAAGTTAACAAATCAGTGGGCATTCAGAAGCCTTAGAAGTGGAGCCATTGAATGTTCTTATGGGGACATTTGCATATATTCCATGGGTCTACAGGTGTGGGTATGTGTGTGTGTGTGGGTGCAGGTGTGGGTGTGTGTTTATAAGCTATAGTGTTCCTGAATACATTGATGTGGACTGGCAGTGTACGTATTCTTTATACAATAGAATGATTAGTAGATTTGCTAGAACAGAGGTGTTAATCTTCTGATGAGTTTTAAATCTAATTTTACAACAGAAAGTAATACTAAAGACCACATCTTAAAAAAGTGGATTAATGACCTCCCCTGTTGTTGACTACATTTACATTAAAAAGATTGCAGACTTCTTTTTGTCAGTATCAGAAAAATCTCCAGGTAATACAGAATCGTACACTTCAACTAATAATAAAGTAGTGTGAGTTTCTAAACAGCTCTGACTGACAATGTTTGAGATAGAAACATGCAGTGTTGTGATTTACATTTAATTGGCCAGAAACAAGGGCAAATAATGGCTCTGAAGCTTATTAGTAACAGGAATTGAATCATGCTCAGTGCAGCACTTTAGTCTTGTTTAAGAAACTGTTTTTATCAATGCCAGTCTTGACTGTGGGTTGCATTTATTTGCAAATGGAGTTAGAAATCATTCCAGATGGTAAACCTACAGCATGAAGTAAATCTTAATGAAGCAAATAAGTCACCAATAATTCAACTACCACTGTGTTTTTCATGGCCCCTAATTAAACAAAATTAAAAAGGAGCATGCAACATTCAAATAAGTACATAAGAAGCCTTACATAATTTATTAATTCAGCTATTCACACAATGATTGCACAGCCTCTGGTCATCTGTTCAAGTGCAGCTGCTTCGTGTAGGAGCAAATAAAAACTTTATTGTGCAGCAGATGTCTCAGCTTCTATAGTTGCTGGTATAACTAAGGTCAGCCTGAGTTCAAGCAGCTTTGCAATGGGATTTGTTTGCAACTGAAGAAAGAAGGCTAGAACTCTTATTAAATGTATAATGGAGATCAAAATCTGATAGCAGTTGTGTGTTTCTTTCTTGAATACACAAACTGCAAGATTATTAGCTGCCTAGCAAATGAAAAAAAAAAACTAAATTATCCCTACTGTGATGTATATTAAGTTTCCTGAGCAAGTCACACAACAGTTTTGGAATATGTTCTCATTGAATGGCACGAGTGTTATATATTTAGAACATATCATTAGTCAAATACAAAACTGATTTCTGTGATCTGGTCCTATTCATTTCACTTTCTTACCGAAACATCTGCTAATATTATTACTTTTAATTGTTTTCAAAAAAAAAAAAAAATGCATTCATCAAAATAGCATGTATTCATGAGGCCAATGCTTCATTATTCTGTATATACTGCAGCTGGTATCAAATAAGATTAGAAAATGATGCTACTGTGACAGTCAGCAGTAGTATGGTAAGGACATTTAACAGACGGACCTTCCTTTATGTGTTTTATGATCAGTCCATTATAGTTTAGCATTTGTACACACTAGGCCTCTGCATTCTAAAAGGTTTGGGGTACTCTGTTTTCCTGCAAGTTAATTTTCCTATTAGACAAATTTCACTCTCTGGTATCTACGCACATGAAAATGAACATTTTTTTAACTAAAATGTTTTCTGTCATGCCTCATTAACTCATTAAGTAATATCAGTGACCATGCTAAACACTTTCTAACTCTTTTATATCTACCTATTTATCTCACTCTTTACTTAATAATTTTTCATATTTTTAACTGCAAGGTATGTTTTACACATTTTATATATACAAGCAGTACATTTCCAAGATAAACTAGGCTGAATTTCAGAAAGGATAGGATAGTGTTGAGCCTCCACCGTCAGGCAGCAGGAAACAGTATCCAAATTCTATACTATAACCCTACCCCTGAGTTTGACATAATACTTGGGGGTATGCCCCTATACAGTACCTCACAATACCAAGGCACTAAATGTAATGGTGAGCAGCCACTGCTCTAGAAACTGGTAATGAAATTCTGGAATATACTATGATAATGAATCTCATTACACATTTCTAACATAGAGATATCCCTGCTGGGACCTACTTTGCAGTCTTAAATTACCACAATGCCGAATCGCATAATATCAAGACCACAACAACGAAAATGCATTACCGCGAAAGTCCAAAAGATCGTACCTCAGAAGATTGAACCTCATCATCATCTTCTTTCGGCTGTTCCCATTAGGGGTCGCCACAGCGGATCATCTGTTTCCATTTCTTCCTGTCCTCTGCATCATGCTCTTTCACACCAACCGCCTGCTTGTCCTCTCTCACCATACCCATAAACCTCATCTTAGGCCTTCCTCTTTTCCTCTTACCTGGCAGCTCCATCCTTAGCATCCTTTTCCCAATATACCCAGCATCCCTCCTCAGCACATGTCCAAACCAATGCAACCTCGCCTCTCTTGCTTTGTCTCCAAACTGTCCAACCTGAGCTGACCCTCTAATATACTGATTCCTAATCCTGTCCATCCTAGTCACACCCAGTGCAAATCTTAACATCTTTAACTTTGCCACATCCAGCTCTGACTCCTGCCTTTCCGACAATGCTACCGTCTCCAACCCCATATAACATAGCTGGTCTCACTACCCTCTTGTAGACCTTCCCTTTCACTCTTTTTGGTACCCGTCTGTTACAAATCACTCCTGACACTCTTCTCCACCCATTCCACCCTGCCTGTACTCTCTTCTTCACCTCTCTTTCACACTCACCATTACTCTGAACTGTTGATCCCAAGTACTTAAACTCATCCACCTTTACCAACTCTACTCCCTGCATCCTCACCATTCCTCTACCCTCCCTCTCATTTACACACATATAGTCTGTTTTAGCCCTGCTGACCTTCATTCCTCTCCTCTCTAAAGTATATCTCCACCTCTCCAGGGTCTCCTCAACCTGGTCCCTACTCTCACTACATATCACAATGTCATCTGCAAACATCATAGTCCACGGGGCCTCCTGTCTAATCTCATCTGTCAACCTGTCCATCACCACTGCAAATAAGAAAGGGCTCAGAGCTGATCCTTGATGTAAACCCACCTCCACCTTAAACGTATTTGTCACTCCCATTGCAGTCCTCACCAATGTCACACTACCCTTGTACATATCCTGTACCACTCTTACATACTTCTCTGCCACTCCCGACTTTCTCATACAATACCACAACTCCTCTCTAGGCACCCTGTCATATGCTTTCTCTAAGTCCACAAAGAAGATTGAACCTCACTACATCAAAAACAACCTAGTAGAAAGCACTCCACCTAAACAATGCCCGGAATACTATTACAACAAATCCCCAAAAAAATACCTACAACACATCCAAACAACTAATAACTACAATTAAATCTACCTTCCCACTTAAACTCACAATTACAAACACAATTCCACCTAATAAAACAAATTAAACCAGCGAAAAAGCTTTCACCTTACCTAACAAAAATCTTCGTAGCAAACCAGGAAACACTAAACTACAGCTAATGTCACATGTAAGAAATTACCCTTAATTACGATTCACGTTGTACAAAATATTAAAGAAACACACTCGATTCATACACAAAGGTACATGCAGAACAGATACATGTATAAAACCTTAAACTACACCCCTCAAAAAAAAAAGACAACAATAATAATGTTTAAGCAGGGGAGGCAAGCCACTCTGCACCCACCCCCTGCTATATCTACCAACTCTGAGATCGCACTACACTGAGGGAAAGGGTAGACTTCCAGATCTGTATTATACTGATATTCTCAAATGAAAACACACCAGTAAGTCGATCTTATGAGGTACGATCTTCTGAACTTTCGTGGTAATGTATTTTCACTGTTGTGGTCTTGACATTATTCTATTCGGGATTGTGGTAATTTGGGATTGAAAAGTAGATACTCCTGCTAAGGCTTTGGTAGATTCAGAGTCCACTCAATGCTGACTGGTGCTTCAGCTCCACTTGTATATCAATGCATGTACTGCAGGTTTTTAACCTGTCTGCAGCACCAGTGCTAACATACAGGTAAAGCTATATGTCCCGTTATTGTAAAAGAGGGCCATCTGTATGATGCACATATTAATGGATGCATGAGATGTACAGTGACTGTCATGCATGCATTGTCATCATTTTCACAACACCTTAGGCATGCAGGAGTGTATTTTATTGGGGCATAGTGGTTATATTTGTAAAGGCTAACTGCATGATTAATCCCCACTGAATACCATGAACAGCTCACACAGCACAATGTGCACTATGTATGCTAGTGGTACCTGGCCATCCTCCTATCATTCCCTCTCCCACCTGTCTACTGGAAGGAATGCAGTTTTCTGTCAAGTAATGCATGTAGCACTGCTTCCTTCCTGCAAGTAGAAAAATAGCATTGCCACAGCTGCACATAGTCTTCAATGGGCTGCTCTGTTTTGGGATTTTACATTGATGTGCATTATCACTGCAAAACTCCCAAGTGCTGTAGTTTTGCAAGCCTGATCCATCTTTTGAAATCAGTGTAGGGCTCTTCCCCTCCTCATTGACATATGCCAATCGAGGACTGGCAAAGTCCTCACCTGTAGAATGAGGATGTAGTGTAAATGTTTGGAGTAGCATGTTAATTCATGCCAAACATAATCTGAAATCCCAGAGACTATGATAATTTTGGGAAAGCAACGTTTGTTTATAGAATAATTAAAAATATTGAAGATCAAGTCATTTTTGACATTCAAACCACACACTGTACTAAAGAAAAAGTATCAGCAAGTAATTTAGCAAGCAAATAAATCATAATGACTATGGAAAATGGTTTGTAAATACAGTTTGGTTTCAGGGGAGCAAGTAAGATGTAGCTGTGGTTGTCTGAAGGGGTCTGCATTTCTTTCTTGGAATGCACTTATTTGAATGTCAAGTTTATAAAAGTGTTGATTTAGGAACATAAACATTCTATATCAACAGTCCTATGAATGAAATTTCATTGGCTGTAGGACTAAGGAATAAGGAATGATGACATGGAGGACTTGCTTTTACTTTTTCTTTCTGCTAAAACCATACAACCATTTTAAAACTGGGAGGTGAGTTGGTGAAATTCTGCACAATACTCATATGAATTTTTTTGCCTGTGTTTAGGACCTAATGTTGAAAAATTGTCTAGTAGAGAAGTTTGCTTCAATGAATTAATCCTACACTGCATCTAAAATCAACTTATCATCAGACTTTCAAGAATAATTAATTGTGCAAATTTCAAAAATCTCTTACTTTCATTGACATTTAAAAGCTATTTTATTCGAAGTAAAATCATCTCTAAAACAATGCAAAAGAGGATCACTGCATGACATGAGCTGGATGGGTATTATTGGAACAATTTGCATGCAAAAGCTAAAATGTTGGTTTCAGACAAAAAGGTGCATATTATTTCAGGAATTCAGAGTGCAATACATAAGGCAGGCCAGATTTTTCAGTTTAGTGCTTATAAAGAACTTGGGTCATATTCACAGTCATTATGGAAATGAGTAAAGGCAATCTGCTCTGTTTGTGAGTAACTGCAGCAAAATTGTCATTCATGGAGACCATTTACATTAAAGTGCAATGACTATGAATAAACTTAAGCAAATGAAATGATAATAATGTGATGCTAATGAGAAATTATATAAAACCTAGTATTCTATTAAGTCCTCCCCTGCCCATTTATGATTCATTGTTATATCTGACGTGGTTGTGCACCCTGAGCAGATTTGTTATAAAAGGCAGAATTGCACCTTTTCTTTCTAATTTGTAGTTGACAAACATGCTTTATCTTGCTGCTAACTTTACTATTTCCCAGTATGAGCTACACATCTTAGATGAGCTAAAACCGCTTGCAGCCGGTGGAGTTGGCTGATCAAAAAGGTGGACATAGAATAATTCACCATCATTTTGATAAAATGCAAATCCATGACAGGTTAAAAGTGGACAGGAATATTTTAAGGATCTTAGTGAGCATGTATGTCCTGACACTGGAATTGGAGGAATGCATGAACTTTTATCCCTGTGGATACTAAGCTATGCATAGCCCTCACTATACTTGGCACAGCGAATGCAGAGATAGACTGGGGACACACTGGGTATCTCACAGATTCTGCCTCAAGGATACATCAGTAGTTCCTGGATTACTTTTCAAAAGGGTGGATCAGTACATCTATTTCCCAGTGTCACCTCAGGACTGAGCCCAGACTGTGCCTTTTATGGGGCGGCACAATTCCCTGAGATGTTCAGTATAATAGATTACACTCATGTTGCATTTATGGCCCATGTGGTCCATGGTAAGTGCAGTACCACAACAGGAGGATTACTACTCCATCAATTGCCAGTAGTGTGTGATGCACAGCAGTGGATCATTACTATGCCTGCCCAGCAGCCTAGCAATGCACATAATTCTCATATATGGCACACTATCTCATTCTGCCAGTCCTTCCTGCATGGTATGATGCCCAGTATTCAATGTGTTTATAATTGTATTTTTTTTATCTTTTGTGTATTTATTCATACTAAACTGTATTGTTTCATACTAAATCTCCTTTTCCTTGTTGTGTTCCCACCCTTTCTCTCTCTCTTTTTTTTTTTTCAGGTGATGCAGGATATCCACTGGAGCCATGGATCATGAGACCACTGAGAAATCCAAGTGGAACTGCAGAAGATATTTTAATACAGCCCTGTCTCAGATTTGTACTGTCATCAAGAAAGCATTTGGCATATCAAAAAGTAGTTTTAGATGCCTGGATGATTCTGGGGTTGCCCTTCAGTATGACCCTGCTGCCACATGCAGGATATTTTCTGTGTGCTACATTCTACACAGCATGATCATGCACCATTCTGATGGTGAAGTGACCCATGCTGTCTCAGCAGCTCCCAGTTCCAGTCCTAGTATGATTAATGGTGATCTACTGACAGCAGTAGGAATGGATCCCATGCTGCAGGGTCAGCACAACATATGGCTGCACAGGTAAAGAGATGGAGTCTAGTCCAGAGCCAAGTACCACAACATTCAGGTTACAGTTTCCATTGTTGTAAAAAAAAAATAAAACATAGAGTACAATTCATGCTTGCAATGATATGCATGGGCTATGCTGTGTGGTGTATTAACTATTGCCACTGTTCATCAGATATTCCTTCTTATCTTTAAATTATTTTTTATTTCAAAGCAGGTACTTATTGCTTATAAAAATTATGCCTGAGTACTCCCTGACAGTGAATTTAACATCAGTTCATACCTTGCACTTGAATGGTAAATATATCACATGCTTTTTTTTTAATTATGCAATGTTTCCTCAGATTTTACTATTACATATTAGAAATGCTTTACTGTTCTCTGTTCAGGTACTACAATCCTGATTATTTCATTTTGTCATACACAACAAGTTGTATTCTCGGAAATAGCTTACCAGTTGTGCAGTGGTGATGGTGAAGTGGCAAATGTGCTAGTGTAAATGGCACAATATTCATAACTATGCTATAATTATTGCCATCAGCCATTCTGCTGTTGATATCCTCTAAACTTACTGGTATAGTGGAGCTGTTCATTTCTGTTACTGATTCTGTAAAGAATTAATTGAAAATATTACTACTCAAATAGTGGTGTACATTACTGTATACCATATAAGGAGGTGTGGAGAGCACTTACCATGCACACTCTGTTTGATGTCTTTATATTCAGAATTGGGGGCTCATCTGTTAACAGTAATTGGCACTTGGTACATGTAGTAATTCTTCTTCAATATTCATTTCTCTATGTAAATATGTTATAGTCATCAAAACAACCTTCCAGAGGAGCAGATATGGATAATAGCCAATGTACACACCACCACTGATTAAGCCAGTGACACTGACATCTGTTTCATAATCATTCCCATGAATAGAGAGGAGGTATTGTTCATCAGATATTGTTAAAGGAATAAGTGTTTGAATACCCCCCCCCATGTAGTGCAACATGCAATTGCATTCTGCCTTGCCTTTGCTCTGGCATGTTCTACTACATAATTGGCCCTCTTCTTACATGTTGTTAATATCCAGTTACTTCTACCAACATCATGTTTATATTCATAACCACTTAGTTCCAGGCCTTTGTCCTCTCAGCTTGTTTGGTCCTCCTTTTCCAGAAAGTCATCTGCTATATGTCCAAGGGTAGCCATGAGGCTGTGGCTCTTCTCATGGCTGAAAATGCCATTTCTCTGTCTAGATCCTAGATGCTGCATTATTTATTTACCTGAACCAACATGCCAAAGTAATAGACTGAAGAATAATCCGCTCATCGACCAAATAACACAGCAATGAAAGAGTGTTTCCTTTCATCATTAATAAATGAAAGATCTGAGTACAGTGACATTTTATGGTGACTCAGCTATCATTTTCACATAATTACACTGCAAGTCCAAATTCAGACAGTTAAAATTGTGTTGTATTAACCTGACAGCATCATCAACAAGTGCATAACAGTATTGCAAGCACCTATCACTACGCTGCCATCTTATACTGTATCCGGACAGCACAATCTATTGGTGAAAATGCAGTATATCAGACTTCAATCTCTTCAAATTATGTACTTATATCCTGTGTATAAACTAAAAATGCAAAAGCAAAAAAAAAAAAAAAAACAGTTTTGAACATATTTTTCACATTACTAGCCAGTATTTTTCCATGTCATGGGTATAAACGTGAATAATCTGCATCTGACCATAAGAGCAATGAAAGACAGAATTCTCCTACAAAATGATTGCTCTGTAACATACGTATTAACTGCTTTGGAATAATTTCATATATTATTTCTATCGTTTTCTTGCTTGATAAAGTTCATGCTTTCCTATACCATTTGCCACCCATCTTAATTGATCACAACTAAATACCGTGGTCTTAAACATACTTGCATAAAGTCAGGCTTTTTTACAGATTTCGTATCCAAATTATGCTTAGTTACACGTTTCTCTATGAATTACAGTAATACACGAGTGTGTAAATCAACCAATTCACATAAGTAGGCCTTGGGTACCTGTGAATGAGCTGCACACTGACACTGATCCAAGCTCTCTTCTTGTAAGCTTGAACAAGCCTAATATATCTCAAATTTCCTTATGAATAGAAAAGGGAAAATGCAGTCAGATACAGTTGAACTTGCATAACCACGATGCTTAATCCATGCCCATCCTGTATACTGTGACATACCTCATCACCTCAAATCACTCAGTAGCTTCTACGATATGGTAATTACATCAAGGAAGGTTTATTTATGCAGTAATGTAAAAAAAAGAAAAAAAAAGATTTGAATATGTAACAGTGAAGACTAACATGCCTAAATAAATGGTTAATGCATGATTCTCAAGTCTATTGCTCAAATAAAGACAACGGCATTACAACACAGAAGCAGAAATATATAGACAATTTAAAAAGTAATGATTTCATAACTGAATTTTATTTACCATGACAAAGAAGTGAAGGCATTCAAAAAATATATCAATTTGACAAAGCAGTTAGGTAAAAGCAAACTTGACATTAATAATAGTTCCATGTCTAATGCCCCTAGCTGGGAGTTGGGTTTGGTTATGGTGATGTCACAACCCAAATGTTGTGGTTACAAACCTGTGAACTACAGCTAAGCACTTACATTCTTTATTCTAGTACTAACATTATGAATGATGGCAGCACACTGAAGGCACAAGTCTGAGCATCAAGCTAGTCTAACAAGGAGACGAAAATCGTGGTCTACCTCTTAAGGGATTTGTACCTGCAAAAAATTCAGTCATCAGTATGTGGCACTAAGTTGAAAAAATTAACATTTGACAAGAACTGACTGAGTACCTATCATCCCTAACAGGGATCACACACTCTGGTCCCCAGTGTTGCCACAGGAACAGTGACTTAGCTGGACCACCTAGCTGAGTGGGCAGATGGGAAAGTCATACTTCTATAATAAGTATTAATACAATGATTTTAAAATCATATCAAAAATAGGTTTAAAAACATACTATATAAATATTGCATAAATGGAGGTGAATACAAGAAGCAATGTATGTGCAAGTGCAAAGCGAAACCACGGTACATTGAAAATGGAAATGGAAATGTCAGCTTCCTAGTACACATATGCTGAGGTTGCTTCTTGGTGCATGCAAATATTACTTAAAGAAAAACATATACAATATCTCCCCACAACCCCACTAATTATACATACTAACTCCAAGATCACACAAAAGGAATATTCAGATAACTGGGGATTGTTGACCTTGCACACCTGTCAGCTATCTGTATAGCCAACCAAATATGGTCGATTAAAGAGATGGTTGTTCACATTCCCTGTCAATCAAACCAACAAAATATGTAACTGTAAATATGTGTATATACATACATATTTATATATATATATATATATATATATATATATATATATATATATATATATATATACATATATATGTCCTCTTCAGCGTATCAAAATTGCAGAACATTTAACCTCTGATCATCGAGGACCAGAGGATCCAAGTTCTGCAATATCGAACTCAAAAAAAAAAAAAAAAAAAAAAAAACTAAACTATGAAAACTTCTTATTTCATGATATGCAGGGGACAATCCCCCCTGCACCCCTCACATCCCCTGCTACTAAAATATACCAATTCTGAGATCGCACTACAGAGAAAAGAATGGCACGGAAAGGGAAATGTGCCATTCTTTTCACTGTAATGTGATCTCAGAGTTGCTATATTTAAGTAGCAGGGGGTGTTGGGGGTACAGGGGGGTTTGCCTCCTTGCAAAAACTTACAAACTTTGACCATTTGAAGTAGACCCATATATATATATATAGGTATCTGGAAGATATAAGTAGACAAAACATATCTGTTAACATAAATGCATCAGTATACACAATAACATGTTTATGTGCTGACCTGCTATTGTGTATAAATATAAAGAAATATATGCAAGTATATATTAATAAAAGTGTATAAGACATATATAAAAATGTAAATCTGCAGAACGTACACACTTACAAATGTTATATATATATATATATATATATATATATATATATATATATATATATATATATACACACACATACACACACACACACACACATATATATATATATATATATATATATATATATATACACATATACATATATAAAAAATACACAAGCAGGAAATACATTTTTTTTCATATAATGTAGGTATTACCTTAGTAATTAGTTTTGGTACAATAAGAACATTTTATTAAAAAAAAAGATTCAGTTTGCATAGGCCAGAAAATATTTTAATATGCTAATTTTGTAAGACCTTCATTTCTTCCAAAATACCAACTGCATGAGCAAAATGCTGAACTCACTTAGCCACCACACCCTAGGCAGAGTGAAGGTGGAGGCCAGAGTTGGGATTAAAATAACAAGTGAATGATCAGAACAGATGAAACTGAGAAATGCAATGTTTGATTACTTGTGTATACATTTCTAATTAATCCCCGTATATGCTCACATTTATTAAGCAGCAAATTATCAAAGACACTTTGCCATGAAATATTTTTAATGGATCCACCTGTAAAAGTTAATATGCTTCCTTTAAAGCAATTTAAACTGGAAGGATATCATAACTTCCTTTCAAATGTTACATTTTTATGTCAGTGTTTAGCTTGAATCTTTGAGGTAAAAGTAAAAGTGTCTTGCTTGGAGCAAATTTGCATGATGTCACTTAAAACAGCAAGTAAAGTATACAAGACATATTGGAAAGCAGGAACTACAATGGACATTTATGCAAAGAATGCAGAAAATACCCATCACCCAAAAAGACAAGCTGTATAGAGATGTAACAATGTAACCATTGGTATAAATTGATGCTGTCCTTCTAGTTTAACTTGTAAAATAAATAAATAAATAAAATAAATACTTATTAGTACAGATGAACTCGGTATAATGAAGTTATGGAAGTCTGTGCTTTACTGATTTCCTGCTTAATAAAAAAGTATATAGCAAAACTCAGTAGAAATAAGCACACATACCAAAAAAGTGCATGAGTAACTTCAGTGTCTTGCTGATTAGTAAACATAATAATTTCAGAAAGATTTAAACACACATCTGAGATACTAGTAACCATACAAAAAAAAGAACTTAGAAAACTGAAAGAAAGACTGCGTTCAATAGCAAAATACTGAAAACCGGATGCTTTTAATGGCACAATCCACTAGTATTAAAATAATCCCTGGACTTATTTATTGGAATATGTTGAATTAAAGTGGCAAATAAGATCGAATGCCTGTGTTTTACCTTGATTGAATGAAGTGACATTCATAGTGAGTGTTTTGAAACTTAGGTCTTACGTAGTAAAGATTTTTTATTATATGTTTTTAATTTAATTGTTTTTAAAATATGAAATTGTTATTAAATATATTTTCCAACATTTTTTAAGTTTATATAATTGATATGCATTTTTGTATTTTATCCATAGATGAAATAAATATGTAGTGTGTACTGTATCTTTAACTATTTTTTTTACAATGATTGTTTTGAATTTTTGATTGGCTGCCTGATGTATCAAACATGTTTAAAAGTGTATGGTGATGGTATGACATCAGTTCTGAAGAGGTTCCTATTCCAGAAATGAAAGCAATAAACTGATGGAATTTTTTTAATACTAGTGGATTCTGTCATTAAAAAGTCTGGTTTTTAGTATTTTGCCATTGAACGCACACATCTGAGATAGTTAAACAACCATCATCTATGTACACTCTGTATGCAGCAGCAGAGGGGATATCTTACAAAAGAGCATAGGAAGAAAGGAAACTGAAAGTGCTGACCGCGAGTACTGCAAAAAAAAAAAATAAAAAATCCATTCCACAAAGTTATATTTTTTCATATTCTACTTATTTCATAAATATAAATGCAGAACTAATTTATACGCAAAGACAATAAAAGTAGTAAACTGCTTTCATTATACAATTGCAGCACAATCTATATCAGCCAGAAATTTTAAATATATTAGCATTTCTTCAGTTATTCCAGCATATCTTATTAGTATGAGTAGACTGCAAATGTAGACATCACCACCACTTCACAGCAATATGCAGATTGTTCCCATGTTTCCAGAACCATTTCCCTGAATTGTTTTTATCTGACTAAAATTTTAATAAAAATAAAAATAAAAAAATCATTGTTGCTAAAGATTGCACTGACATAATAAATTATGAGTTAATTTATTGTCTCCATTTTTCCCTTTTCTCTCAATCCACATTCTCTCTTTTTTTCTTTTAATTATCTATTACTTTGACCTTTTTTCTAGCTATTTCATTTCTGTTGATTTTTTTCTACAGGTCCAGAATCCCTAGGAGTAGCACAACCATGTTCCTTCCAAGTCAGGGAGTGTTTATCCTCTGCCCATCCATGGACATATCCACATGGCATGCTGGCAAGCCTCACAAACTGTAGACTTTAGGACTCAGTTGAGGACGTGGTAGACCAAATAGAGGATAGACATATAAAGCCAGTCCAGAATGCTCTTCAGGTGGTTCAAGACTCACTTCCATTGAAGCACTATCAGACAGTAGAAGCATGTAAGGTCCTGTGGATCATGTACCCTCCTAAGCTGAACTCCTCTTCATCACCCCTCCTTCCTCGAGTCTATACCCTGAAACCTACTTCCTACCCAAACTACTCCTTTATGTAAAAAATGAAAAGTACGGTAGTCTATCCCCCACCAAAAATATAGCACCCGTCCCTCTCTCACCTCTTCCAGCCCAACCCTCTTGATCTGATACTTCTCTGCTTCTTTCATTGTTATTTATCCCCTTTTTCAAATTTTCTTGTCTTCACTTTCCCACTCATTTAAGAAAAAAACAGGTTATCCACACAAGGATATCCCTATATAAACACGCTTTTCCTTCTTTAAAAGTTAATAATAACTAAAATGTTTGGTAATTATATGAGCACTTATATTTTAACATAGATCTTTGCAAGTACTAAGAAATAACTTCAGCAAGTTTACGTATTTGATGAAAGTGGACATTTTTTAAAAGAGTTTCACATTTACTTATTTAGTTCAAATTAACTGTGATCACAGACTTTGCATATGGGCATAGTGACACTCTGTGAATAACCTTGGGACTATGATTATCACCTCTTGTCTCTGTCAAAAGAAAAAAAATGTATGTACAACAACATTAATGTGAGGAATGGATAGCTAGACATCTGACACTGTCTATACCAACAGGATGTGCAAGAGCTGTAATGACTCCTAGTAATCTTTTGCCCAGGACATACCTACATACAGGAAGGAAGGTTAAAAATATTCCATGTGTCACTGCAAAATCCCCACAAAGATCACTCTATTTTGTCTTTATGTTAATAAGAATTAAGCCCTCAAATTATTCAATATAATTGTAATTTCATTTAAATCTTATTATTAATAAAACTGCTGGAACAATAAAAATATCCGTTTATTTTGTGATTAGTTTGACATTGATAAGGATAATGGAAAACTAAAGTATATTTATATCTTGATATTGAAATATTGTCACCGATATGACCAAGAAACTTGACAAAACAAAAATTGTAACATGTGGTCTTCTGTATTTCCATGTATAGCCTGCTAGCCTGCTATGCAGTAAAATAAGCAGTTTGAAGAGGTCACATTTTGGAGAAAATTGCACTTTGATTAACATTCATGCACAGTTATATTACAAAATGCAGGCACTCTATGCTAAACAGCTACTTCTTAGTTCTTGATACACAGAGCAGCTGGCTTTATACTACCCTAGGACAGCTGAGATATAAGAAATATGGTCAGGATATGATTTTTTTAAATCTGCATCAATAGATTTGTCAGACCCTGGATTTAACACTATACAATAGCAAAGTTATAACTGCTGATCAGAAAAGGAGTTGAAATAAGATGCATTGTGTTCATTCCATCCTTTCCTAATATCTACTTCCTCCTGTCAGCAGTGCAGCAAAGTCACAACCTTTCTCATTAAACAAGTGGCATTAGCAAAGAACCAGCCCTGCACAGAAATAATTTTATCTCCAGATGCATATGCATGCATCCACATTACAAATAAAGCTATGGGCAACTTAAAACGTTGCCAATTCACCTATCAGCATGCCCTTTGGATGTGAAAGAAAAACAGAGAACTCAGCAAAAAACTGACATGGATGCTGGGAAAAAACATCCTGAGTCCGCTCTGAAGCTACCACAGTTGGAAGCAAAACTGGAGAACCAGTGCATTTGCATGGCCACAATGCTAACTGCTGCACTGCTGGACCACTATGACCTGTGTAATTCCTTAGAGATTAAGAATTTGTATCTGCACATAGTTTATCTAGGAAGTGGGAAGACGGAGAAATAAATCTACACTGTTTTCTTGGCAGAAATGTAATCTGTAGTATACTTGTCTTTTTCCTGTGACTATCCAGTATCATGTACCTCTTCTAATCTGTACTGCAGTAAAGCTACAGGGGCTGTTTATTTTTATCACCTTTGCAATTCATACTGCACTATCATTGTTTCCAATATACAACCATGAAAACCTTCTGTAATCTTCTGAGTAATACTGTTTTCTTTATTTCAAAGAAGAGAAAAGGAGGAAGGATGGAAAGGAAGGAAAAAGTATTGTAAAAGAGCGAAATTCACATGCAGGCACATGTGAGTAAACATAAAATATTGACAAAGACTAACAGGAGAGGCTCTAATACACAGTGAGCTTGGGGGGACAGTGGAATTATAGAAAAAACAACATGCTGTAGGGACAGGATCATAACCCAGAGACTGCCCATGCTCTGGAATAGACTTCCCATACATGTCAAGCAGAGCACCTCACTGGGCCTCTTCAAGAGAAATCTTAATGATTGGATGGGAAATAGAAAGGTCACACCGGAATCACTTCAGTGGCTGTACTTGATAGAGGCACTGGGAATGAATGTCGGGCAGCATGATGCCAGGGCAATTCTATGGGCTAGGCTTGTAAAGGCTCCAGGGCCATTAGCCTAGTACACACCTATGAATCTATAAACATAAAGGCAAATGCAGGACACTAGTATTGAGAAGGATTGGATAACAACCAGGGAAGTGAATTGACACACAAATGATGGGAAAATCAGGATTTGGGATAGGGTGGGTATGGACTTCGGTACCGTACTGCCTGTGTAATACCCAACATTCCTGTTGTACCCTGCCAGAGGTGGTGATGGTAGGGGCAAGTAGTGATGAGAATTCCAATAGCTGCAAGAGAATTCTTTCCAGGTTAACAATGTGGACTTCCAGGCTCTAGTCTATAAGGTTCCCCTACCACCTTCACCAACTATCCACATGTGATGCATTACCTATGCCTGGCAGTACCACTGGAGAGAACAGCAGTGGTCTCGTTCAGTGAGGCTCCACCAGAGATGGATGGGTAAGCCCTTTGCCTTCCTCTTGCTGCACACAGTTGAAAACCCTGCAGAATCCAGATGGAGTGGATGAAGAGGAAGGCTAGGAGTGGTGGTGGCTGGAGACTGGGGCCACTGTCCTGGCAAAGCTGTGGTAGATGCTGTAGAAAATGCCAATATGAATAGAGAAATATAAAATAAAAAAGTTAAAAAAATAGGGATAGCAACAAATGGAGAGAGTTAAGAGAAAAAACTAAAAAACTGGCACGAGACACTCATATGGTCCATATAACCCATACAATCAAAAAGCTACATAACATAAAAACAACAATATTTACATATTGGCATGTTGCCACCTAATCTCTACAGATAATATTTACAAAACTAGGTGAAAAAAGTTATCCTGAACTCCAACACTTGCAATAACAGCATGAAAAAGTACAGTTTTGTACCTACCATAAATGTAGATGTTCGAAGATCCACATTGCTGCAGTCCTTACACTTGGGTAGTCCGCTGTCCTCGGTCGGCCCGAATATCAAAGCATTAGGCTGACGTCGGTCAAGGCGCTTAAGACTGACATCAGGACGTCAGGGTACAAATGCGCATGACCGACGTCATATCCTCAGTCTTTTCTTGCCCCAGATGTCAGAAGACCCTAAACAGAAAGGTCAAAACCAAAAGACAGCAAAAAACAACCAACCACCCTTGCACTAATCATATGAACAATATATATACAATATGTACAATATTTACAACCCAAACCACACAACCGCCTCTAACAACCGAGGGAAGGAGGGAGGGAATTGGACTGCAGCAATGTGGATCTTGAACATCTACATTTATGGTAGGTACAAAACTGTACTATGTTCTTCATCTCACATTGCTGCAGTCCTTACACTTGGGTAGAATCCCAAAGCAGAGGTAAGGGAGGATGGCAAAACTATAAAGTAGTAGGAGCTGCCAAAATGCCCTGTAAAATAGCAGTGGCAAACCCAGCCCTAGATTTAGAGTAAAGTGGAAGGTGGTAATGCTTAGAGAAAGTATGCACTGAACTCCAAGTAGCTGCCTCCAAAATTTCTTTAGTTGCCACCCCCTGTAAAAAAGCTGTAGACGTGGCAGTAGCTCTAGTGGAATGAGGCCTAATCCCAGCTGGAACTTCCTTACCATGATGGGAATAACAGAAAGCAATACAAAACCCAATCCACTTAGAAATAGTTTGTTTTGACACAGGCTTGCCCTGAGAACCCAAAGCAAAAGAAACAAACAACTGCTGAGACTGCCTGAACCCTTTAGTTCTGCTCAAATAATAACGCAACTGCCTGTGTATATCCAAGGTGTGCAAAATCTTTGCCCCTTTATTTTGGGGGTTTGCATAAAAAGTAGGCAAATGAATAGTTTGGTTTAAAGCCACACTAGAAACCACCTTAGGCATAAAGGAAGGATTAGTACGTAAAGATACCCTACCTTATGGAAAATTAAGAAAGGCTCAACTGCCATAAGGGCCTGTAATTCAGAAACCCTTCTCGCAGAGGTAATGGCCAACAAAAAAGCAGTCTTCCATGATAAATATTTCAACTCAGCAGTAGCTGCAGGCTCAAAAGGTTGTAGAGTGAGTTTTTCCAACACAAAATTGAGATCCCAAGCAGGAGTAGGAGCTCTACGTGGGGGTCTTATATTCTTTGCCCCTCTAAGGAATTGCTTAAACAAAGGATGAGAAAACAAAGGTGGATTACAGTCATAGTGAGCAGAAATTGCTGCAGCATGAATCTTAATAGAAGAGAAGGACAACCCTTTGTCCAGTAACTCAGCAAGATATTGAAGAGCCACACTTAAATTAGGCTTAGCAACATCAAATTCCTTTGCTGCACTCCAAAATAAAAATCTCTTCCATTTATCTGCGTATACTTTCCTTGTACTAGGCCTTCTGGCCTCCAAAATAACATTCAAAACTTGCTGGAAGCTGAGACCCTCCAGGGTTTAAAACAGAATATGCCAGGCTGTTAGGTGAAGAGAGTGAAGTTTGACATTGAGTAAATGACTGTTCTCTTGAGACAGCAGGTGAGGAATCAAGGCAAAGGCCATGGAGGCTCCCACCAGACTTCTCAGTAATGGGTACCAGTGCTGTCGAGGCCAATCTGGAGCTATTAGAATCATCTTTGGCTTGTCCTGTCTGACCTTTAGGAGTACCTTTGGGAGGAGAGGCAGAGGAGGAAAGGCATACACATGAAGATTGCTCCAATTGAAAGAAAGAGCATCCACTTTCCAAGCTGTGGGATGAAACCTTTTGTGCAAAACTTTGGCAGCTGGTGGTTTAGTGGAGAAGCGAACAGATCTATGTCTGGAGTTCCCCATGACACTGTCAATTTCTGAAATACATGAGGATCCAATTTCCACTCGTGGGGATCCATAATGCGTCTGCTCAACACGTCTGCTAAGGAGTTCTGTGCTCCCGGCAGAAACCTTGCCTGAAGATTGAGTTGTAAACTGAGAGCAGTCTCCCACAAAATCATTGCTTGCCTGCATAGAGGATAGGAATGTGTTCCCCCTTGCTTGTTGATGTACCACATGACAGTTGTGTTGTCTGTTAGAACCAACACCTGCCCTGGAAGAAGTAAATCCTTGAAAGCTATTAATGCAAATTGGACTGCTAACATCTCCTTCAAGTTGATATGTAGATGTTGTAGTCTGGCAGGCCACGTGTCTTGTATCCACTTTCCATTTAGATGAGCTCCCCAAGCTTTGTCTGAGGCATCTGTCGTTAGAATCTGACTCGCCTCTGGCCGGGTCACAGAGAGTCCCTTGTTTAGGTGACATTCCTGAGCCCACCACAAAAATTCCTTTTGAATGCAAGGTATTATCCGAATGACAGTGTCCATATCTTGGCAGTGCTGAGTCCATACATTTTTGAGATACCATTGTAGCTTCCTCATATGTAGTTTGGCATTGGGAAGCACCAGAATACAAGATGCCATGAACCCCAAGGCTTGAAGGACTGTCCTTGCAGTCAGCCTGGACAGATGAGACAATTGATGGAAGTAAAGTGAAAGATTCTTTTGTTTGTCCGGGGCCAAAAGGCCATCTGGGATGCTGTATTCAGTCTCACACCCAGAAAGCACATGTCCTGAGAGGGTACTAGACTGGACTTTATTTCATTCACAGAATACCCCAGGCATCTTAGCACTGCTATCACATACTGTAAATGATGAAGAAGCTCGTCCCTTCCTTTGGCCAGAATCAGGCAATCGTCCAAATAAGGATAAATCTGTATTCCTTTTAGCCTGAAGAAAGCTATCACTGGAGCCAGAACCTTTGTGAACACTCTGGGTGCAGTAGATAAGCCAAAGGGCAATGCAGAGAACTGACAATGAGAAGTCCCAGCTCGAAAACGCAGATACTTCCTGCAACTTAGCCTGATAGGAACATGAAGGTAAGCTTCCTTGAGATCCAGAGTCACCATCCAGTGATCTTTGCCCAGCAGAGGTAAAAGCTGTTGTAATGTCAACATTTTGAATTTGGGAATGTCCAGATAAGTGTTGAGGATAGACAAATCCAAAATTGGTCTCCACGTGTTCCCCTTCTTTGGTACTAGGAACAGGCGTGAATAAAATCCCAGGCCTACTTCTGGCAGATGGCTGTATGGCCCCTATTTGCAGCAGCAGAGAAATTTGTTTTTGAGCCTCTATTCTTTGCTGAGGAGGAACGTCTGGCATGCCCTTGAAAGGAGGCAATGTATGGAAATAAAACCTGTAACCTTGGTGTATAATATCCAATACCCATTTGTCCTGGGTAATAAAATTCCAATTTTCTTTGAAGAGTGCCAACCTTCCTCCCAAAGGTGCTGCCAGACAAGAAGGCTCTGGCAGCTGAAAAGGTAGGTCATTGGGCCTGTTTACGAAAGGACTGGCCCCTGCCCTCACCCGAAGACTGTGCAGGTGAACTCCCTGCTCTAGGTCTGAAAGAGCCCTGAGCTCTACCCCTACCACGTCTAGATCTTCCCCTAGACTGTGAATCATAAGAAGGGTACGTCCACCCCTTAGCAGGCCAATTCCTACTAAACTTCGGAGGCTGAACTTGCAAAAAATCTTTAACAGTCTGCATAGACTTAGCCTTGTCTTCCATTTTCTTTAAAACTGCCTCCACAGGTGAACCAAACAATACATCAGACTGTAAAGGAGCATCTAAAATCCTTGTTTTAACATGGTCAGATAAATTCTGATCCCTCAGCCAGGCGTGCCTGCGAAGGACTGACCCAGTGGCAGCCACCCTAGACGAGGCCTGTACAGCATCAAATCCACATTGCAAAGAATGCTTACCCACCTGTTCAGAAACATGTACCAAATCTTGCAATTCTTTACACTCAATGCCTTCCGCCAGAGCATCTACCTTAGACTTCAATTGAGAAAGAAGATAGTTTTGATATTTCAACATGTGAAACTGGCAATTCAAAGCCCTCATAGCTAAGGTGGAAGAAGTATAGACTTTCTTTCCCCATCTATCCAAAGCTCTGGCCTCTTTATCTGGAGGAACCGGATTTTTTACCACAGAGGCCTTGACACCCTTAGGTCCCTGACTAACTGTTTCTGGGTCTGCCCTAGGACTCTTATACAGATATTTATGAGCTTCAGGCACCCTGTAATACCTGTCCGGCTTAACAGGAGCAGGAGGCAAAGAATCAGGATTAAGTGAAGCCTCCGCAAACACATCTTCCACAACATCCAAAACAGGAGGAATAGCCAAAGGCCTATGCTGGGGTAAAAGCAAAAATTCCCTAAGCCTTTTCCTGGAATCAGAGAAGTCCTGACCTTCCCACTTAAAATGTTCCCTCATAGAATGAAGAGTCTCTGAAAAGAAAAATCCTCTGGAGGAGAAGCAGAAGGAGTAGAATCATCCACATCAGAATCAGAATAAGGAGAATACTCCTGCAAGTCTTCAGTCAAGACTCTGAAACATCAGAAACTTGCTCAAAACTCCCAACTCTGGTTCCACCCTAGGCCTCTTATCAGGAGGGGCAAAGAGCCTCTAATCAAAGTAATTAAATCTTCTGCCATTTTGAGCATGTGCTTCTTGGGCACAGATCCTGAAGAACTAGGAGTGACACCAACAGAAGCTAAACCTGGCCTGCCTCTGGGAGAAGCCTTGGAAACAGAAGGAGAGGGCCTAACCACCCTAGGAAGGGAGGGAGTACAGTAACCTGAGAAGCCCCTTCAGCCTGACCTGCCTCCTGAGAGGCCACATCCTGCAATATCAAAGTCTCCCTGAGCCTCCAGAGAAGCCTCGGTGGAACCACCGGTTCCACCGACGCCCAAAGAACCGGGCGTCCGCACGGACGACTCTTCTTGCCTGGGTTTAGCTGCTTTGTCTTTGCGCTTCTTGAAGCGGCGCCGGAGCATCCGACGGCATATTGTAATTGCACCGCTTCAAGACCAACCTGGCACAATCTAACCTCCGCAATAGTGCGCTTATTAAACCTAGCACAAAAGCGACACCCAACAACGTCGTGCTCAGGCCCCAAACAAGGAATACACAAAGTATGATAATCTCTATGCGGTATCTGCTTCCCACAAGAAATACAGTTATTCACTTTTTCTGACATCCGGTAAACCACTGAGGCAAGAAAAAACTAAAATATTCCCCAACGGGGTACTTAGCCAACTTTGACTCGGTCTGAAACTCCGAATTCGAAAAATTTCAGAACGCCGAACGGCACTTGCAGCGCTGCTTCTGCATCGGACCATGCGGCAAAAAAGACTGAGGATATGACGTCAGTCATGCACATTTGTACCCTGACATCCTGATGTCAGTCTTAAGCGCCTTGACCGACGTCAGCCTAATGCTTTGATATTCGGGCCGACCGAGGACAGCGGACTACCCAAGTGTAAGGACTGCAGCAATGTGAGATGAAGAACATCTGTGTCCAAAGCCAGATGAAACTTGCTAAAAAAGTCCACAACCAATAAATTCAAAGGAAAGACATTTATTTAAGCGCTTTTCATCTCGGATATTCCTAAGACTTCTTCAGAATAAAGAGACACTAACATCCAACTTTTATTTATAAAAGATAATTGGTATACAAACATGCAATCAGCTCATTAATTGGAACAATTAAATTGGTTCAACCTAAAATATTAAAACTAAGGAATACGTAGGCAATTCTATTTAATCTGTGCCCTTTGTTTTAAAACTGGGGCAATAGACAGAGTGTCATTTAAACCAGGTTCAGTGAAAGAATTTAATAAAAATTGCCACTTTAACTCACAGATGTCAACATTAACTTCCCACTATCCACCTCCTGGTGATTTGAGCACAACTTCTAAAATACCAAACAAAACGTTTTTAAAATTATTACATGTTTTAGAATGTCTACTCAGTACATTGGTATCATTTTTTGTGCAATGGCATAAACATGTTCATATATGCATTTTCTTAGCTGTCTTTCTGTTTTGCCAACATAAAAATATGTACAAGTCTGGCAAACAGCAAGATAGACTAAGCCCTTAGTAGCATAATCCCCTGGTTTCAAAATAATGTGAAACTGTCTGTTGGGCAAGCAGATTATTTTCTCTTCCTTAATATATTTACAATAAGCACAACATCCACATTTTGTTGTACCTTTTTCTACAGGGTTTGAAACTAAAACATTATGCTCAAACATGTATTTCAAATTTCTTCCCATACGGAAGACAAATCTTGGTTCGTCACCCAAAATCCTTAAAAAATCTGTATTACTATTGAAAATGCCCCAGTATTTTTTCATAATTTCTTTAACTTCTCTAGCACCGTCTCCATAGGGAACTATCATACTGTTCCTAAATTCCTCTGTTTCATTAGTCAATCTCTTGTTCACAATCATAGTACCTTCACCTAATAGGGGTTTAAACTTCAATCCCCATGCTTGAGCCACCTCCATACTGACCTGAAAAATAAGGTCACTGGGAAATCCCCTTTCCAAAAATAGTTTATTAATAAACAATATTTAATTTTTCAAAAAATACCAACTAGAGCACATCCAAGTTGCTCTAAAACTGCCCCTTTAGAATATTTTTCTTAGTCTTATAGGGGTGCTGACTATTGAAATTTACATAACTATTGGAAAAGGTTTCTTTCCAAAAAACAGTAGAACAAAATTTACCTTCTTTTAAATCTTTATGTATCTTGACATCCAAGCCATGTACAGATAATATACTACTAGTACAGTGGTATGACATGCTGACACACCAGCAGTGAAATAAGTACAAATGCACTAAGGGACATGTGGGCAACATAGGTTCATAGGTATAGGTAACTTGTCTTTTGTGCTTACAAAATCATTCATAGCAATGGGGTTATACTTCCTACTTCTCTCATAGTATACTTATCTTCAGTGACATTTTCTAAAGTGAGCAGTATAATAATTCCTGACCTACAGATTTGTCTTAGCTATATATTCATAATCCCAGCAATGTGCACCATGTAACACGTAAACTTTAAGCTGGGAAGTAACACCTATACAGAGCCATACTCAGTGGCGGCTGGTGACTTCAAATCACAGGGGGGCTGCAGGAGACAGCTGAATGGGTGGGGTCAAGGAGGTGTGGTCAACCAGAAAGGGGAGGAGCTATGCACAAAACCACAAAAAACTAACTTTAATTAAATACGCTGCCCTGGGTGGCAAACCATCATTATGAAAGTCCAATCAAGACAAAAATAAGTGTAGAAGAATAAAAATATTTCAATGCATTGGCTGCATGACAGCTGACTTAATATCTAGAAGGAAACAAAAGGTTGTGAGGCATGAAAAAATAAATTACTTTTTAAATACATTACTGGAATGCCAGTCAAAATCAAGTATAAGAAAAACCAGAAGCACTCAACTCAAACCACTTCTCCTTGCACTGCAGTCCTAATTATAATATATTCATGTTTATTAAAGTACCTAGTAACATGCTGAAAGTTGAAATCTACGTGATGTCTCCACTTGTAACAATCTTACTTATCCAAAAAGACCTGCTGCCTGACAACTTGTTTCATGGGGAAAACATGATAAAAGTAAAAAATCAAAAGCAAACAAGAAACAAGCTCAAGATACATTGCTTAAAGGATTACTGTACAGGTTATGGACCACACATGATTGGCATTCTGTTTAGTTTACGGGTAAAGTCTGTAGAGATGACTGGAAGTCTCCAACAAGTGTAATGAGCTTTTTAAAATAATGGAATCCTGTCCTTTAATACCCAAGGCTTATACATTATCTAGTCAAGTATTCTCTGCATGGCAACAACAGAAAGGCTTTCAATGTTGGCAATTCTTTAACAGTATGCTTATTAAAGCTTACTTGCATCTTACGATCTCAGACAAGCTTACCTTATGGTCATTAAAGCATTGCTACTTAAAAGCACAGAGCAACAGGCACTTTGAGTAATAAGCATAAATCAACAGTACAAAATATGACAGAAACCAGACCATTCTGCAAAATCAAGGACAGATGAAAAGCCACTGTAGTACTTATGCAGTGTGTCCTCCCCATCCAAGGAAGATACAACTACTCCTTGCCTTGCTTGGACACATCCAGAGTCACTACATGGGGGAGTGGGGTGCAACAAGCATGTCACAATTTGAAATCTCACTGGCTGACTGTGATGGCCCTGACACATTTGTCATACCTCTCAACCTCAAGAGCAAGAAATCTGGACAAAGCCATACACAGAAGTGGGACAAAGGCCCAACAATAAGGACAATTTTTAAATATTGCTCTAATAAACTTAGAAAGATAATAGAATAGGTCTTGCATTAGTATGAATTTTCTGAAGGGTATAAAATCTGAAACTCAAATGTCTGTCATTTTCTAACTTCAGTCTTTAGTGATGTCACTAATTTGCCAAAAACACAATTTTATGAAAAATGGACAAAACGTGATGCAAAATATAAAATAGATACACAATACAGCTGCTACCTGTCAAAGAAGGGACACTTTAATATTAGTACTGCTACCTTGAGCAGCTGACAAAATATAAAAGAATCTACATGCATTTCAAGTAATCTATAACTTTGATTATTACAGTTATTTCTTAATTGTAAACCCTCCATGTTTTCTTCCAAAATTGCTATTTTGGAGGGATTATAAGGGGAAGAGCAACATTTTGAGCCAAAATTGGGGACAGTTGAGAGGTTGGCTATGCCTAATTCTATAAAGCAATTTATTTGCATGTACCTCTCAACCTGTTAATGCAGTAAATCTGAACAAGGCCAAATATATTGGGGCACATATAAACAGTACTAAAATTGCTCTTGTATAAATTGAGACAGTTGATAGAACAGCTCTTACTTTAACATGCATTTTTCTGAAGGTTATGAAGTCTGAAACTTAGAGTGACTTCTGGCAAATCATTTAGGAATTAAAACTACAAATTTTATGAACAAACCAAAAATAAGAAGCAAAAATCTATTCATTCTTTGAAAATCTGGACAGTTGGGAGGTATAGTTCAGCTGGGCCTGTCTGAGTTTGCTGCCCTCCCCCCCCTGACAAAATAATGGTTGAATGGGGCCTCTGCAGCCATTCCAATGAACCATTATACTTGGCTATTTCACTCCATTTACCATAAACACTAATGTGCATACTGCTTTACTTCTATGATGAGTTGGACTTCATTTGAAAGTTTTATTTTGTATTTTACAGCACAAACACTAAGTCATCTGTTAAACAAAGCAATGCAGTCTCACAATGAAAACTTAGCATTAAAACTTCTCTGCCCTTGAAACTCACATTCATTGAAACAGCATTGAAACCCACATTCAAAGAAAATACATTTTGCCAGTGGCAGATAAAGATTAATTTTGGGCTGTTTTCAATCATAGGCTCCTTGCATATGAAACATACATGTGCTCTTTGATACACCTTCCTCATTGTACTAAAATTATATTCCTTGTACAATACAGTACACTTGTTACAGGATGTTTTAAATTTGTTTTGAACATTTTTCCAGTAAGCAATGAAACAAACCATATGCACCCATAATGGCAAAACTGCCCAGTTGAGAACATTTATCATAAAAAAAGTCTACTCAGACTTCCACAGTCCACCATTATTAGTAAATATACACAATTCCACAGTCCACCATTATTAGTAAATATGCACAATTCCACAGTCCACCATTATCAGCAAATATGCACAATTCCACAGTCCACCATTATCAGTAAATATGCACAATTCTACAGTCCACCTTTATCAGTAAATATGCACAATTCTACAGTCCATTATCAGTAAATATGCACAATCTCTAAAGTCAGTCATCTAAATAATTCCACATTAAAGAAATCTGTAACTAATGAAGTGGTTGCTGCTAGCAATCACCTTTATATTTCATGGTTTCATCGAAAAATAAAGTGGCTGTTGCCCAGAAGGAATAAATTGTCTATATTACATTAAAAAAATGATAAGCTAGTAATAATATTGCAAGAGGAAATGGATGGCAAACTGATAACAAACTCGTAGTTAGTATCTTCACCAAGGAGAACATTCTCAGTGGCAGCATCTACCTTGTGGGAGTAGAACCCACAACCTTCTGCATCAAAAGCAAGTACACAGCCTGTTGTACTATAGTATTAACTTGGCAAAGCACTAAACTTCTATTCCCCTGCAGCTCTCAGTTCCTTGTAAAATCTACTCAATACTCAACTGCATCTCAACTGCAGCTCAAGAAAACTGGAAAAAGCCAAAATGTATTGGGGGTGGTCAAAAGCCCAAAACAGGGACACATTAAACATTGCTTGTATAATCTTGGAAAGTTGCTAGAATAAAATGTTGTGTTGCCACCATATATTTTACTGCCAAGGTCCCTGAGCAAAAAGCAGTCAGAGTAACATACCACTACGCCACATCAGCTGCTTTGTAAAAGAGGAAGACTGAAACTTAAATGGCTATCATTTAGTGAATTCAGTTCTCACCATAACTGTCAACCTCTTAGTACAAAACACCTGGACAAACCCAGTAATGAGGGAATACAGCCCTCAAACATATTCAGTGAATTCAGTTCTTGCCATAGCTGTCAACCTTAGCACAAAACCTGGAAGCCAATAATGGGGGAATACAGTCCCAAAAATAGGGACAAATTTAAAATATTCATCTTATAAACTTCGAAAATTGCTAAAAAAAAAAGGTTGTGCTACTATGTATTCTGAAGAACATGAAGTTGGAAATTCAAATGCCGGTCAATTTTATTGCGGACAGAACAAAAACAATTTTCAGCAGAGACGAGGGATTAAAACTGCAGACACATCTTTGTAAAATGGCAGGGCACCAGAGCAAATCCACACAAACACAGGCAGGAGATGCACACTCCACACAGAAGCCACCCCAACCAAGAATCAAACCAGAAAACCTATAGCTGTGAGGCAACAATACTACCACCGCACCATCAATTATGCAAGGAATTAAACATTCAGAAACCTGAAGTCTGAAATTCAAATGCCTGTCAATTTTACTGCGGACAGAACAAAAACAATTTTCAGCAGAGACGTAGGGATTAATACTGCAGACACGTCTTTGTAAAATGGCAGGGCATCAGAGCAAATCCACACAAATACAGGGAGGAGATGCAGACAGAAGCCACCCCAACCAAGAATCAAACCAGAAAACCTATAGCTGTGAGGCAACAATACTATCACTGCACCATCAATTATGCAAGGAATTAAACATTCAGAAACCTGAAGTCTGAAATTCAAATGCCGGTCAATTTTACTGCGGACAGAACAAAAACAATTTTCAGCAGAGACGAGGAGATTAATACTACAGACACGTCTTTGTAAAATGGCAGGGCACCAGAGCAAATCCGCACAAATACAGGGAGGAGATGCAGACAGAAGCCACCCCAACCAAGAATCAAACCAGAAAACCTATAGTTGTGAGGTAACAATACTATCACTGCACCATCAATTATACAAGGAATTAAACATTCAGAAACCTGAAGTCTGAAATTCAAATGCCTGTCAATTTTACTGCGGACAGAACAAAACAATTTTCAGCAGAGATGCAGGGATTAAAACTGCAGACACATCTTTGTAAAATGGCAGGGCACCAGAGCAAATCCACACAAACACAGGCAGGAGATGCAGACTCCAAACAGAAGCCACCCCAACCAAGAATCAAACCAGAAAACCTATAGCTGTGAGGCAACAATACTACCACCGCACCATCAATTATGCAAGGAATTAAACATTCAGAAACCTGAAGTCTGAAATTCAAATGCCTGTCAATTTTACTGCGGACAGAACAAAACCAATTTTCAGCAGGGATTAAAACTGCAGACACGTCTTTGTAAAATGGCAGGGCACCAGAGCAAATCCACACAAACACATGGAGAAGATACAGACTCCACACAGAAGCCACCCCAACCAAGAATCAAACCAGAAAACCTATAGCTGTGAGACAACAATACTACCACTGCACCATCAAATACGCAAGGAATTAAACATTCAGAAACCCTTAAGTCTGAAATTCAAATGCCTGTCAATTTTATTTAACATTTTTTAATCAGGACAGTCTGACTTGGAACAAATAAACAATTTTCAGCAGAGGCCCAGGAAGAAATAATGCAGACATGTCTTTGTAACATGGGACGACACAAAAGCAAACCCACACAAACACAGGGAGAAGATACAGACCCCACAAAGAAGGAACCGCAGCCAAGAATCAAACCCAAGAACCTGCAGCTGTGAGGCAACAATGCTACTACTACACCATCAAATATCAAGCATTGCAACATTTACAAACCACATTATGAGGAACAGATCAGATCGAATATGAGGCAAAAATCTGAAATTTTTTTACAAATGGTGGTGGGTAGGGAACTCAAGTCGTTAACACCTGCATACAGGGTACAGGGTTCAAGCCTGAGGCATTCCCTACCACACCACCATAAGCACCTAAAACTCCAGTAAAGCACAAGCACCATACACAAACTCCAGTAAAGCACAAGCACCATACACAAACTCCAGTAAAGCACAAGCACCATACACAAACTCCAGTAAAGCACAAGCACCATACACAAACTCCAGTAAAGCACAAGCACCATACACAAATAAACATTGTAAATTAAAAAGCACAAACTCCATACAAATAAACATTGTAAATTAAAAGGCACCTTACCTGAATACATCCAGCTAACGACATCCTTCCCGCAATACTGAAGACCCGCGAGATCCCAATGCTCCTTCCGACCACGAGATCCCTAATGCTCTGTCCCGAGTCCCTGCTGCTCCTCTTGCAGTCCGGACGCGACCCATAATCCTGGCGAGTCTGTGCACTGTAAAAGTGCACAGACGTCGGACTCGGTCTATGCGCATGCGCGAAGTCCGCGAATTTTGAAAAACTATTTTTTTTTATTTTTCATTTTTCTTTCTTATTTTTCTTTCTTTTTTTATTTTTGAGGGGGCTGCAGTCCGGCAGCCCTATGCCACGAGCCGCCCCTGGCCATACTCCTGTGCTGTGCAGATATATAACTGCTAGATACTGAATGCACTTAAAATGAATGTGTAAAGAAACAATATTCACCACTTCACCAGGAAAGAATCTCTTTTCACCACTGATTCAGTAGGCTTTTCTCCCTAGTGGTCTTCCAAGTTAGGGAAAAAAAAAACAAAGAAAGCATTGTGTTACATTTTCAAAATCATCCTATTGATAATATAAATACTTACAATCAGTCTTGGGTGCCTTTCCTTTGACCTCTTCTTCCCATAGGCTAAGAAAGCCAGGATGGCACCTCCTCAGGTCAGTATAATAGTGCCTGCACTGTTCAACAGAGTGGGTTATGCCAGTAGCATCAGATACTGCCTTGGCCATACTGTGGCAAGATTCATATTGTAGACCCTCATAAGAGTGCTAATCAGATAATCTCAGTACTAAATATACAGTACAATCAACAAGATTTTACTTTCCTTAGTGCACTACAAAGGAGTCCCATCAGCTTCATGACTATGGAAGCCATGGCTATTTACTACGGTACATCCCAGAAAACTATGGTGACCTTCTCTTGGACACCCACATTTACTTATTCAGTAGGGTATGAGTAATACTGGGCAAATTGTTGGCATGAGATGCCTCTGTGACACCATTGTGTACTGCACAAATTTTTAGTACACCATAATGGTGTTATGGTGTGAAGAGTGGTATGGAAAGTGTGCAGTAGGTGTGTGTTGGATATGACCTGGGGACCCAAGTTGATAGCAATCTCTCATTTGACAACCACGTGGCCAAAGTGGTTAGAAAAACATTTTATATAGCCCACCTAATCATGAAGGGATTCACATCTAGATCAGGGGAGGTCATCGTGCCTCTTTACTCATCCCTCATCAGGCCCATAATTGAGTACAATGCCCCTTTTGGGATGTACCTTACCAGACACCTGCAGCAACTGGAAAGAAAAGTACCTCACCAAGAGGATCAAAGGGCTCAAACAGATGCCATATGCTGCCCAGTTAAAGAAACTCCAGCTCTACTCAGTGGCATACCGCCTGCTCAGAGGCGATCTGTGCCTGACGTATAAAGCCATGTCCAACCCGGAATTAATGGACATGCTGCACCTCAGAAAATCCAAATCCCATCGAGCTACGCTCGAGACTTGAACCTCAGCACTGAAATAAATAGGACATGCTGGAGGGACAGATTCATAACCCAGAGGCTCCCATCACTCTGGAATAAAATCCCAGTCCAGGTTAGGCAGAGTCCCTCATTGACTCTCTTCAAGAGGAATCTTGAGTGGGTGGGAGATCGTAGGTTTACCCTGGGTATCACTTCTGTGTCACTGTTAGACAGAGGCACAGTATACTAACCTCGAAAAAGGGCATAGCAAAATTAATTTAAAATGGGTGGCGAAAGCCAAACACACTCTGGCTAGGCTTATAAATGTCCTAGGGCAGATAGCCTAGTATGAACCGATGAACCTATGAACTATCACTGCAGTTTTCCCTTTTAGCATCTCTATTGGATACAAAAGTAAACAACTTTTCTCCATGTTCCCATATGGGTCATTGACCTGCCTACACATGCTCTATATGAACTTGTTTGTCAGTCAAGTATGCACTGCTAAACTTGTCATTAGATGACATCTTACCAAAAAGGAAATATTTGTTTATAAACTTCAGTGCTGTCATGGTAGTATAAAATGATTGTTGACTTTATAGCTTACTAATGCAGTAATGCAGAATAGTATGATGGCTCCAATCATCAGGGGGCTGCCTTGCTATTGAAGGGTGCAAATTCTTAAGCAGTGGTGCACTACAGCCCACAGCATATTTTGACTGGAACTCTGTGCATTTGCAAACTTTAGCCATTGCACTACAGGTTGCTAATCCCTCTTAACAGGAAGGCCATATACAGGTTCATATGTAGTTACTAGGCATGCAGTCCAGAGGACCACTGCAGAGCCTACACAAATTCTCAATTCCTCCAAAGGACTGTCTAGTTAAGTGACTTGTCAACATCATGCAGCAGGCAAATGAAGGCTGAGGGAATCAAACCTTGTACTACTGGAAGTAGCTTGTTAACAGCTCACAATCTTAATCCTCTTCACCAGTCACTAGTTTTAATTGCTGCACTTCATAGCCCACTTATACAGTACTTATATAGTTTATGTAGCATTGTGTGTGTGTGTGTGTGTGTGTGTGTGTGTGTGTGTGTGTGTGTGTGTGTGTGTGTGTGTGTGTGTGTGTGTGTGTGACACCTCGCAACTGTAAGTTAAAAAAGGAAACAAGGTCCTCTATTTTAGGGCCAAAAAAATACATTCTACTTTTCTTCTTTTTAAAACTGCAGCTTACATTTGTAACAAATGGCTTGTTATTACCTGCACCATGCACTAAGTGCTGAAGCAAGAACTTCAGCCATGATGGCAAGATCAGTATCTGAATTCATTTCTCTGTCAGCAATACTGACTGACCAGCATTTACTAAGCATACCCCCTAACATCGTGTGCCTGGGGAGGCTGCCCCTTCTGCCTCATCTTAGATCCATCTTTGGTGTATGGGGCAGGGTTATTAAAAAAGTTGTTTTATGCACAGATATTCTGCTTGATACACCTGTAAGACAGCAATGTAGTCAGGAGATGTTATTACAGTTCATGGATATATACTTTAAGTGTATGATGCAGGGTGGAGTGCAGCATGTTTATATATTCCTGCTACATAAACCGTGTACCTCACAAGACATCTGCAACAGCTGGAAAGGCCACAGAAATACCTCACTAAAAGAATCACAGGCTTAAAGCAGATGCCATATGCTGACCATCTAAAAAAAACTCCAGCTATACTCTGTGGCATATCGTCTACTTAGAGGTGATCTCTGCTTAACATACAAGGCCATGTCAAACCCTGAGCTGTTGGACATGCTCCACTTAAAGAAATCCCAATCCCTCAGAGCCACACTCTCCAGGGATCTAAACCTTGTCATCACAATGAACAAAATATGCTGGAGGGATAGGGTCCTGATCCAGAGATTCCCCATACTCTGAAATAGACTGCCCATACATGTCAAGCAGAGCGCCTCCTTCACCCTCTTCAAAAGGAACCTTGATGATGGGATGGGAGATAGGAAATTCACCCCAGGGATCATGTCAGTTGTCCTGCTAGACAAGGGTCCAAAGAAGTAAATATTGTGGGAAGAAATATCCAGGGAATTGTTATGGCTAGGCTTGTATAGGCCCTAGGGCCGATAGCCTAGTACCAACCTATGAATCTATGAATCTATAATCAGTGTGCATTCTGTAGCAGCACACCTGTAGGCTAGAAATATATATCTATGTGTAACACAATCTACAGCAAAGCACACCCTTTTACTTACTTAGAAGGATACATGATTCTCCAGTGATATATTTTTGGCCTCAGCAAGGTCCTGCTATCATGCCATTGTGCTGTATCTGTCTGTTGGCTTATTCAGAATATCAATCCATGGCTAAACCTGTGTATTAGTCAAATCCATGACATAGAGAAGGACAGACAGTAGCAATCATAACACTTATGAAAGCTCATGTGAATGCCCAGTACAGACAGCAAGCCAAATCAGTTCACTGTCCAAGCTTTTTTTGGGGGGGAGGGGGTCAACAATATAGGTAGGACTCAAACCTGTCCATGGTTCTGCAATATGTCAGTATTTTTCCAATGAAGGAGCATCAAGACCACATGATCATATCACACAGGCATCCCAGAGATTGTATCAGAGTGAGTGTATGTCAGGTGGGGCCACAATTGTCTTCATATACTTATTCCTTTTCCCTCCACAGCAAGATGATAAACCATGACAGGCAAAGCAGTAAAATTTCTCCTACGCAGTGAATAAAATCTTGCTCTGGGCCCTTTCTCTCTCATCTCCACCATCAGCGAATGATTGACAATCATAAATCTGACTGGACCTTTTGTGACTGTGCCCAGTGGGATAATGTGAATGATATCAATTCTTTTTTTTTCTGGCCAGGGCAATAAGAGCTTGGGAGATGTTGGTCCACTAACATCATTGCCAAAGGTCATTCTGCTCTTCTTGAACAGGAGCTGAGGGCAGCAGGAGGCAGCCTTCTTACTGAACTACATCTAAAAGAGATAGAGAAGTTCCTCATCCCTCTGCATGGGCACTCAGAATATAAATAGTGTAGATAGGGTAAGGCAAAGAAGGCAGCTTTTCCAGGTGCAAGGTCTTAGGGGGCATGACTGGGAGTTGCTGAATGCCTGTACAAAAAATAATTTAAATACTTTTTCTCTGCAAATCAATGTTAAGTTGTAACAGCAATACATGTTGTAGCATGTGGATTACTACAATTTTAAAAGCATAAGAAGTCAACTCAAAGTTGGGAGTCACCTAAGTTCAACATTCCCATGTCATGGAATATTCCCTTTCCTTTGAGGCATGGTGATTTTGGAATTAGTATATATAAGTTTGAGGGGTGTGAGAGATGCAGGGTTGCATCTTTAAAGCAAAGCAGCAATGTTAGACATTCACTATTCTTGTATATTTTTGGACTTTTTTACCATAATTCTTAGATCCACACTTCAGACTCTCAGAAATACAATAGAGATTTGGGTCTAACGTCTTAAGACCATACCTCTCGACTGTCCCTTATTTTCAGGGACGTCCCTGATTTTGACTCAAATTTTAGATTGTCCCTGATTTTTTCTTGACTTGTCCCTGATTCTATTGAAATTTGTCCCCGATTGGTTGAGAGGTCTGCTTAAGACACTTTGTTGGAGTCATGGATATAGGTGTACAGCTACGTTAGTTACTCAGACTATCAGATGAAGATGGT
>NC_056731.1:1706214444-1706234444 GCF_019279795.1 Protopterus annectens
TGACAACATTAGAGTTTTAAATGCTGTTACATTAATCTTGATGGGCATATTCAGTCTTTACTATTATATGTCTGTATAGACTTATATCTAGGTATATCGATAGAAGTTTGTATATATATTTATCTCTCTCTCTCTCTATATATATATATATATATATATATATATATATATATATGTATATGTGTATAGTGACATCATGCCGGGTTTTAAAAAAATGTGCATGCACCTTTCAATGTGCTTTGGAAATTACAAGATCCCACAAATGTTATTCAGTTAGCAAGACATCAATTGCCACTTAATGCTGTATAAAAAGAGGTAGCAGACCAGGGAGTTTATTCCTCTTATGGGGTTTTAGGGGATGAGCAGGAACTTACCTAAAAGACCCTGGAGGCATTGTGACAACCCAATCAGGGCTAACATATGAAGCATATGTGATGGCATCACCTAAAGTTTACAGCTGGAATGATGACCTGTTTGAGGCTTACACCTTGTGACTTCTTAACTCATTACAGCCGAGTGACGTCTCCAGGCGTTTCTGCAGTTACTGCCTACTGCGCCTCTAGGCGTCAAATATTGCCTGTTCATATTTGCATTAATAATTCCAAAACCTTGCTACATACAAGGTATCAGAATATTTTATCTTGAAGCATACATGATGACAAACACAACTGTATTGCTATATGACCTCCGTCAATGACTGTTTGTTAGCACTCTTAGGTAAGAACTTCATTTTTAAAGGCTGAAGCCACACCCACTGTGAGTTAAATGTACACACTTCGCTGATGGGCTATGTGGACTGTAAATAGTTGGCGGAAGGCATGCAAAATTACTGTTTTGTTTTCATTTTGTAAAGACAAGTGGACAAATTCTTTGATTTTTTTTTTTTTTAGGTGAAAACCTGTCTTTTATATATACAGGTGCCTTCAGTGGTTCCTTGGACTTAGAGTAAATAATGCAAGTAGCTGGCCAAGAATTGACAATGTAACATTTCTCACAATATCTCTGTGGCCAAGTCCCTTGCATTTTGGTATGTTAATTCACTGTAGAATTATTGGAGTTATTTCCCTGAGGCATTTCTTCTGGTGGATCTTTTTTTTTCTTCTACTGTGTCATGGCAATTTTAGTCATGCAAAATTTGCTAAAGTATAGCTACTGATTAGAAGTTGTCACAACTGTAGCAAGTGCTGAATGCACTAGATAACAGGTACCAAAAATGTGTATGGATAGGGGGGAACTAAATATATAGACTATGATAAACTTAAAATGAATTTTTGACTAGGGTTGAAATAACCATTGAAGTACAAACAGTTAGATATTATAACTGGAATTTTAATGTTGACAAACTGGCAAGACAGCAGAGGCATGATTTGAAATATATTTCAAAACTGTGTCTAGAACCTGACAGCAACAGAAATTCTTAAAATATTAGGAATTCTAGCAGTAGACTGGTTTAAAATAGCTCTTCCTAGTAGTATAAGAAAATGAGTACAGCAAAGTGATACCAATGACTCTGAAAAACTGGTAACTTTAGTATTTATTTTATTTTATGTTTATTTACCTGGGTGGTCCAACTTGGCAGAAGTTGCCCATTTTCAGTGGAGACTCAGGGAGAAAACCTCCTTACAATAAGTCAAATACATGACACACAGTTTACTACAAAATGCAACAACAAGAGACATAGTATTCAGCATAAACAGGGAAAAAACATGACACCTCATAACACAAATTACAAATTTTAGGTACATGAGTCATATTCTACTACAAATAACAGAAACAAGACATCTGGCTAACACATGATCCTTTCTATAATATAAGTAGCAGATAGCCAAGTTCAGCAAGTCAGTCAAGGGAGTAAGTGGTATAGCAGTCTAGAAGGAAAAAGTACAATTGTGTACACTTACCATAAATGTAGATGTTTGAGTGTATTCACTGTTGCAGTCATCACATTTGCGTTATCCCTGCCAGGGTAGCCCTCGGCCAGCCCAAATTCTAGAGGCTTAGTATTTCTGCGTCGGTTGCTGTCACTTCAGGACTGACATCAGGTCGTCAGTAAGGAAGAGAAGAAAAAAGGGGGATGGAGGGAGGCAAACCAGGACTGCAACAGTGAATACACTCAAACATCAACATTTATGGTAAGTGTACACAACTGTACCATGTTCTTCGTGTTTCACTGTTGCAGTCATCACATTTGGGTTGATTTCCAAAGCAGAAGAAATGGGTGGAGGCAGTCAAGGAACTTAGGGACTGGCTAGGATGCCCTTCAAGACTGCAGAGGCAAACCCTGCCCTAGATTTGGAGAAGTGAGGCAGATGGTAATGTTTGGTAAAGTGTGAATAGATGTCCAGGTGGAAGCCTCCAGGATGTCCCTGGTGGGGATTCCTCTGAGGAAAGCTGCAGAGGTGGAGGCTGATCTGGTGGAGTGAGTCCTGGCCCCCCTTGGGGGGAGGCTTTCTATGTTATTTGGAGCAGAAATGGATGCAGTGTATTATCCATTTGGAAATGGTTTGTTTGGAGATGGCTTTGCCTTCTGCCCCTGTAGCAAAGCTAACCAGAAATTGATCAGACTTTCTGAAGGATTTAGTCCTGTCTAGATAGAATCTAAGCTGTCTGTGCACATGTAGAGAGTGCATAATCCCCCCCCCCTTGTCTTGGGGATTAGGAAAAAAGGTGGCAAATGAATGAATTGGTTGAGAGCCACACTGGACACCACCTTGAGCATGAAGGATGGGTTAGTCCTGAGGGATACCCTGTCAGCATGGAAGATAATGAAGGGTTCCACAGCCATGAGTGCTTGCAGCTCGGAGACTCTTCTGGCTGAAGTGATGGCCAGAAGGAAAGCTGTCTTCCAGGAGAAAAATTTTAGCTCTGCAGAAGAAGCTGGTTTGAAGGGGGGCAGGGTGAGCTTTTCCAACATAAAGTTTAGGTCTCAAGCTGGGGTTGGTACTCTTCTGGGTAGCCTCAAGTTGCTAGTCCCTCTTAGGAACTGTTAGATAAAGGGGTGTGAGAAAAGGGGCTGCTCAGTGGGAAAATTAGCAGAGATAGCAGAGGCATGAAATTTAATAGAGGAAAAAAAGAGAGGCCACTGTGTAGTAGGTCAGCTAAGTAATCCAGGATGAGGAGGAGGGAGGGATGTGCCGTATTGGCTCCCTTAGCCTGAATCCAGGTGCAGAACATTTCCATTTGTCAGCATAAGATTTTCTAGGGTGTCTGGCCTCATGTATAGCATCTAGAACCTGTTTACTGAAATTGGCAGATTGATTTGGGGTTAGGGAATAAGCAAAGCTGCCAAAATGAGTGACTGCAATTGGGGATGCATGAATTCCCTCTAGGTCAGGAGGTTTGGAATCTGAGGAAGATGCAATGGTGGCAGTGGGGACAGGCTGCACACCAAGGGATACCAGTGCTGGTGAGGCCAGTCTGGAGCTATAAGAATTGTCATTGTTTTTTCTTCCTTTATTTTGAGCAGTACCCTTGGGATGAGAAGTAGTGGAGGAAAGGCATAGACTGATAGATTGACCCAGGGGAAGGACAGGGCATCCACTTTCCAAGCCATGCAGTGATGCTCCCTGGTGCAGAATTTGCTGAGCTGATGGTTGGTGTGGGAGGTAAAGAGGTCGACCTTCAAGGTGCCCCATTTTTGAGTTATTAGGGTGAAGGTTCTTCTGTTGAGCTGACACTCGTGTGGGTCTAGAAGATTTCTGCTTAATTAGTCTACCAGAGAGTTGAGAGAACATGGTAGGAATTGTGCTAACAGGTGGAGTTGCATGGCAGAGGCTATGTGCCAAAAGGTCATGGCCAGCCTGCTTGTTGATATACCACATTACAGTGGTGTTGTCTGTTTTGATCAGGAGAGCCCCTGGGGAGAGAAGGGGGTTGAAAGCTATCAAGCCATGCTGGACAGCCATCATATCTTTTTGGTTGATGTGCAGGAGGATTTGCTGTTTGCTGTGGGCTCCATTGGTCTTGTATGCACCTGCTGTCCAGGTGTGCACCCCAGGCATAGTCTGATGCATCTGTGGTGACGGTCTGGGTGGCGGGAGTGGTGAGAAAGGTAGTCCGTTGTTGTGGGAGCATGCTGTTGTCCACCAAAGAAAATCTTTTCTGAGTCAAGGAATTATAGGTATAAGAGTCTCCAGGTCTTGATAGTGTTGACAACAAAGGCTTTTTAGGTACCATTGAAGTTTCCTCATATGCAGTCTGGCATATGGAATGAGTAGTATACAAGATGCCATGGACCACAGAGCTTTCAGGATCTTCCTTGCAGATAGCTGGGGTCTGATGGCTAGGTAAGATAAGTATGCTGTCAGGAAATTTTGCTTTTCTGGTGTAAGGAATGCCATCTGGGATGCTGTGTCCAGGCTTGCTCCCAGGAATATAACCCTTTAGGTGGGCACCTGTTTGGATTTCTTTTCATTGATTGTGTACCCTAGGGAGGTTAATATGGACTTTACAAATGCCAGGTGCTTCAGCAGCTTTTCCTGGCTGTTTGCCTGAATTAGGCAGTCATCTAAGTATGGGTAAATCTGGATATTCCTTTGTCAGCAAAAGACAAAGGCTGGAGCCAGACATTTTGTGAAAACTCTGGGAGCAGTAGATAAGCCAAAGGGAAGTGCAGAGAACTGAAAGTGCTGAGATCCTGCCCTGAAACGGAGATATTTCCTGCATGATTCCCTGATAGGAATATGGAGGTAGGCCTCTTTTAGATCTAGGGTGGTTAGCCAAGCATCCTTAGTGAGCATGGGTAGCAGCTGCTGGAGGGTGAGCATTTTGAAATTTGGGATCACCAGGAAGGTGTTTAGAATGGATAAGAGCGAGGATGGGGCACCAGGTGCCCTTTTTTCTGGGTACCAGAAAAAGTCTGAAGTAGAAACCTTGGCCTCTCTGTTCAGCAGGAATGTGCTCTACTGCCCTCACAGAGAGCAGGTAAAGGACTTGCTTTTGCACCTCTGCCCACTGGTTTAGAGGTAGATCTGGGAACCCTTTTGGGGTAGGAAGGGTATGGAAAGAAAATTTGTATCCCCGGGACACTATGTTGAGAACCCAGCAGTCGATGGTATTGGTGGTCCAGGTGCTTGTGTGAAAGGAGAGTTTTCCTCCTAAGGGTAAATGAAGGTAAGCAGAGGGAGGGGGTGGGGGAGGTGAGTCATTGTGAGTTCTTACCATGGGGGGTGGCTTAGAACTCCCTGGTTTTGAAGTGGAGGTAGTCCACTGCTTACATCTCTGCATTCCCTGTGGCTGCTGTCTGGGGGGGGGGGGGGGGCTCTGGGCTGAACTGGCTTAGTGGGAGCAGGAAAGGACCAATGCTTGGTGGGACAATGCCTGCTGAACCTGGGTGGCTGGACCTGTAAGAAATCCTTAACTGTCTGCATAGATTTTGCTTTTTCTTCAATCTTTTTTAAGACCACTTCTGCCTTAGTGCCAAATAAGTTGTCTTTGTGCAAGGGGGCATCCAACAATTTAGATTTGATATGGTCTGGCAAGGGCTGTTCCTTAAGCCATGCATGCCTTCTAATGACACATCCGGTGACTGCTGCCCTGCAAGAAGCTTCTAGGGCATCAAAAACACAGTGCAAGGTGTGTTTAGTTACTTGGCTTGCAGAATGCATTAACTCTTGTAACTCTATAGATTCTGCACAAGCAGGAAAGGAAGACATTTTTTGTGTGAGGAGTTCCAGGGTATGTTGCTGAATTTTTAGCATATGGAACTGATAGTTTAGTGCCCTGATAGCAAGAGTAGCTGAGGTGTATACTTTTTTGCCCCATATGTCTAGTGCTCAGAAATCCCTATCTGAGGGGGTGGAATTCTTAGCAGAGGTTGCTTTAATCCCTTTAGGCCCTTGAGAAATTACCTCAGGGTCAGCAGTAGGATTTTTAAAAAGAAATTTGTGTGAGTCAGGGACTCTATAGTATCTGACTGGTTTTCTGGGTGCAGGAGGGAGCATGTCAGGGGTCAAGCTGGATTCCAGGAAAACATCCTCAACAAAATCCAGGACTGGGGGGGATGGCCAAAGGTCTGTGTTGTGGAAGATATAAGAATTCCCTGAGTCTCTTTTTAGACTGAGGGTAGTCCTGACTCTCCCATTGGAAATGCTCCCTTAAGGTATGAAGGGTTTCCCCAAAGGAAAAATCCTCTGGGGGAGAGGTGGAAGGGATAGAATGCTCTGCATCAGAATCCTCATAAGTAGAGAGGGGTTGCATGTCTTCATATTCAGATGCATCAGAGTCATCTGACTCTTGTTCAGACAATACTACAGGGGACAGATCTCTTTTCCTTTTGGAGGGGGTAGCTTGGCTTCCCCTGATCAGCATGATAAGGTCTTCCACCATTTTAAGCATTTGAGACTAAGGCAAGGAAGAAGGTGCCTGAGACTGGGTCATCGGTTTCTTGGATGTGGTTCATATCCTGGGCCTAAGAAACTCAGTAGTTTTTGAAAGAACGGTAGTCGCAAAAGAAGACGTTGGTCTGTGTTGAGAATCAGTAGTGCGAAGGACTTCCTCGGAAGCCAGTGCCTGTTCAGTAGCTCCGGACCCATCCAAGGTAGAGACGACCTCAGGATCCTTAGTCGAAGAAGAGTTTTGGGCATACCAGACTCTGAAAGGGTCTCGGTAATGGCTTGTAAATCCACAGAAGCAGACATCAGGTGCTGCGAAAGTGCCTCACTGAGGACCGGAGAAATAAAAACTAGCTAAACGGAAGTGTCATCGGTAGGTTTGGACCTGTGCGGTCTGTCTCTGTCTTTATCTTTATGTTTTTTCAGAAGATCTACTGTCAGATGGCTTATCGAAGCCATATCAGAGTTTGAGGACTGTAAGCAAAAATATCTAGCTACAATAAGGGCCATACGATGGATAGATCTAGCGTTGAACAAAGCACAGAAGTGACAATGGCGGATGTCATGTTTGGGCCTAAACAATTGACGCAGTAAGAATGAAAGTCTCAGTGTGGTATTTGCTTTCCACAGGCGGGACAAGTGTTAACTTTTTCTGACATTGGTTAGTGCAAGAAAAAAAACATCCCCAATGGGGTACTTAGCTTTAGAAGACTTCAGCTTCAGATAGGTAGACAAAACTCAGGTAGTGGCCGGACAGCATTCTTGTGATCTGCTTCTGTTTCAGGCTACATGGCAAGAAAGACTGATGTAATGGTGTTGGCTGCCTTACTTTATACTACTGATGACCTGACTTCAGTCCTGAAGCGACAGCAACCGACGCAGAAATAGTAAGCCTCTGGTATTCGGGCCGGCCGAAGGCTACCCTGGCAGTGATAACCCAAATGTGATGACTGCAACAGTGAAACACGAAGAACATCTAGATAGCATTGCTGAGGATTTCCAAATTATAGGAGATTGTTAGTTAAGACAGCATTGTTAAGTTGAAAGACAATGTATAATTCTATAACAATGTAAATTGAAGGTTTAGAGGCCCTTTTGAATAGAAATGTGGAGAATTAAATGCATACACTATTCTCGTGGGAGTATCCTGGATAAGCTAATTTGGCAGGAGTGGTCTTATAGGAGTTATCCTGGGTCAGAGAATGCTTATGTAATGGCACAATGTTTAAAACTGCATTGCCTGCTTCTATGTATAAAATGTGGGTAGGAATTGTGTCATCTTCTCTGACACAAAAAGCAGAAAACAATTTGTTTAATGTGTATGCATGGGGAGGAGGGTAATATTATTAATTTCTGTGCTACTAATGTTAAACAGAATGCTAGGTGTAGAAATGAGTGACAGCTAAAATAATTGAGTCTATGTCATGTCATTGTGCTCCAAATGAGTTGGTGAAGTGTACTGTATTTTTGAAGATACTGATGTTCAAGGCCTACTAGATTAACCAGGTCTATATTATGAGAACGAAAGACAAAAACAGCGAACGCATGTTGAGTGACACCAAATGAGCGAAAACCGGAAATATCGAATCTGGAAAAAAACAAAACTACAAAACCAAATGTCTAACTAACTGTTTTATGCAGGGGGGCAAGTGCCCCCCCCCCACACTTAAATATTCCAACTCCGAGATCGCACTACATTGAAGTGAAGAATTTCCCTATGGCGATTTCTGTTTACGCGCGCAACAGTTTCCATTTTCGACCATTTGGTGTTGCCAAATGGTGTTCGTGGTTTTTATGTTTCGATTGGATAATATAGACCCAGATTAACCATGTCAGTCATCTCTTTGTATGTAAGAATGAGATTAGTAACAACTAAAAAGTGCATATATCTGGTAAACACCTCAACCATTATGAAAACCCCCGAGAATATGCCTTCATACTTGTAGAAAATCAAGCAGTTCTAGGAAAGGTGTTATATCATATGACTGTAACCCACAATTTGGCCCATGATGTAATATTAGGAAAAACTTTCATATTTTAAATCACTATTGAAAATATGAGAGGAGGGAGACTCAATTTCCAAATTGTGGCAGTTTGATAATTCAACTAAAAAGGTAGAGTAACAGCTATATACACCCATTTAGTATAAGGTTGGTGATGGTGGGCCAGTGACACTCAAACACAGATCCAGAAATAACACCAAGAGAAGACTGTCAGTATGAAAGCAACAAAAGGTTGATTGTGGTTAGACAGTAAAAAGGAATGTGTGTGCTATCAGAATTCTGCCCCAGTAATAAGAGCAACAGAAAACTAAAACTTTAAGAGAAATTAACACAGGAACTGAAGGTGAAGAGACAGGGAAGTTTAAATTTAAAAGCAGTATAAGACAGAAGTCTGCATGGAGACTTACAAAAATGACTTCACCATAACAGCACAGAAGAAGTCAAGTACTTGAGTGAGGTCCCTCAGTACAAAGAACTGATAATAAATATTAAAATCGATGTAGATAGATAAATAAATAAGGAAATGTAGAGTTTCTGAGCACAGTTCTGCTAGTTTAGAGTAGAAAATTCAAGTGAATGCCATCTTTAAGCATTTAGTATGAATAAGAAAAGAAAAAATGGAAATTACCCTCCTCAAAGGAAAGGCAGCATAGAGAAGGAAAATAAAAGAAGAAGCTGGTGTCCATTCACAGTAGGATAGGGGAGTCCAACCTGAAAGAAAAGAAAGCACATACAGATGACAAAGGTAATAAAGCAGAAGGTGAGTATTATACAGAACTATGCTGTGCAGGGGAATGCATACAAGAGGCAGTAGTACCAGTGTTTTGGGGGGAGGAAACTACATATTTCCTCTTCAGGCATGTTATTAATGAAAATAACCCTGAGTTAGTTGACTTAACAGGTAATTCACATAATCTTGAAAAAACACACACACAAAGGAGACAATATTTTATAAAGGGTAAGACAAAACATAAAAACAATGGTTGTGCCTACTCTTTTTATTAAAATATTTATTTATTTATTTAATTTTATTTATTTTCTTCTATTTTATAATTTGACGACTGAGAAATGCAGATGATGTGGCATTACAGACAGACTCTGAGCAAAAACCTCAGCAAAGTATATGATAACGGAATGCAAAACTGAAGGCACATGGGATGAAACTAAGTACAAACATGACAGTTGTAATGGCAGCAAAGGGAGAGAATCAGAAGAAACAAAGAATTGAGAGACAGAAGGTAAAATAGCGGAATGGGTTAACATCTTCAAGTATCTGGGAGGGGTGGTTGAGGAGAAACGAAGTATGAATAATGAGGTCAAAGCTAAAACGAGAGGGTTTGCAGCCAACTGGCACAGAGCATCATGACAAGAATGCCAAAAAAATATGTAAAGTAGGGTGTACAAAACAGTGATGCAATCAGTAATACTGTATGGTACAGAAACTTGGGCAGTAAGGCAAAGCAACTGAAGAAGCTAGAGGTGATGGAGAAGAAATGTCTGAGATGGGTGGTAGGATGCACATTGTGGGACAGAAGAAAAACAAGGATATAAGAGCAGAAGCCAAAATAGTTCTAACGCTCTAATTGCAAAAAAAGCCTAAGGGAGCAAATTACTCTGGTTTGGGCACATGTAAAGCAGAAGGCAATATGGTAAAGAAGATTTGGGAGAGATAAAAAGAAGATAAGAGGAAACGAGGGTGTCCAGCAAAGAGGTGCATGGATTATGTGACAGAAGTCCTAAGACAGTCAGGCATGAGTGTTAAATAAGATAGGAGACTGGTACTCAATACAGAGAGACAGTGACAGTTGACATAACACCCTAACCCCATTTAGCAAATGTGAAAAAAGAGACTGATGATGATGATGTAGGTCTGTTGGTCCATTGACCCTTTCAAGCCATGATTAGGATATAGGATTGGAGAAGCAATACAGCTATAGTAAAATTATTACTACTGAAGAGAACTAAACTGCGTATTTTGCATGCAGTTAAAATGATCACATTTGGAGAGTAAAATTATTTTCATATATTCACACGTGGGTATTACTTGATATTTGCATAGCTGCCAGTATATACTGTAGAACTAGCCAGTGTCAAGAAGCAGTTTATTTGGTATTCATATTGCAAGTACTGTAAGTTTTTTTTTGTTTTGTTTTTTTAGAATGCTGGAAGTTTTTCTGTATTTTTATTTCAGAGGGTGATAGGTTCCACGAGGCTAGGCCTATTCTGTAGAAGGATTTTTCTTCTATGGCTAGTGTGAATGGAGGACTGACCAATGTGACTTTCTTGGCTGTTTCTAAGGAAGTAGTCTTATTCTCCAGTTCAAGTACCCTTTTTGAGAGGTGGGCAGTATTGAGACTTTGAAAATTAGTGAATTGAGGAGAAATGTGTCTTTATTAGGTATTTTATCCAATGTGCCTTTTCATATAAGATACTGTGATGGTAGTTTGAATTTACAAGTAGAGAAAATCAAAGAATTTTATTATCAGCAACTTGAATTTTTGGGGGTGTTTTTAGCAAGCTGCAGTGTAACAAGGAGAAGGGAATATTCATGCTTTGGTATAGGACAGTTTTTGGGTATTACCATCATTGCACTTGGAAATAGAAAGTGAGAGGAACATTAACATTGTTTTAATTGTTTTAATAACTTGGTGGCAATGCTATCTGTGTGTATGCCAATATCCACTGAGTGATCCAGAGTTAACCCAAGATATTTTTGTTGCTTTACAGTGGGGATAATACTTCCTTTTAAATCTGCGATATGTAGTGGAGAAAGGAATGTACGCTTCAGGGCCTGATTTGATGAGTAGATAGAGAACCAAGGTAAATACTAGGCTAGCTTGACAACTATGGACTTGATAAAGGTAGGCTGACACTGGCACGTATAACATCAACCAAATAAAAACAGTTCTTTCAACCCCTGACAGTCTGTTTCAGTACACATTGCTAACATTTGGCCTACAGTAAGCTCCATCCAGCCTTCAGAGGTTTATAGGTCAAATATTGAAGCTGGGCTCCCTATGCTGTGGCGAACTTAGATGACATAGCCATTAATTCAGAGGACTGGAAATCTTACTAAAAGGGCAGGCTGTGCTAAAATCCATAAGACAGGCAGGCTTTACTGTAAATGCTAAGGAATGTTAATTGGTCTTGATGGAAGCCAACGATGCTTATATATATAGAAACAGTGTTGTAAGAAGACAATTAAAAAAATACAGGCCATAACAACTATCTTCTTCTATCCACTAAACGACAGATGGAGGATTTTTTTTTCAAGTTTGGAACTGCAGAAATATATTTTGTGACTAATGCATCTCCTTTAACAGATCTCACAAGGCAGAAAGATCCTGCCAAAGTGCAATAGCCTCATAAGGCAGATAGAGCATTTAGTGAACTAAATTGGATCCTAAGATTTGAATCAGTGCTTGTGACATCTCAATTCACCAAAGAGTTCCCCCTATGTACCAGTGCATCAGAATTAGATTTGGGTAAAGTGGTATTCCAAGACAATCAGAGTGACAACTATTTTGTGCTATGTCAGCAGAGCGTTAAGCAATGCAGAAAAAAAATATATTCCACCAAAGAAAGAGAATGTTTACATTTTCAAATTATCTATGGTATGATCCAGTTAATATATAATTATTGATCATAAGATGGGTAAGACCAATCGGTAACCATATGGGATAGGTTAATTTGACCAGAAAAAGGTGGCACACTGGATAGGCTTAAAATAGCCCAGAAAGGCTGCAAGCCTACTGTTTACTTATGAACCTATGTTTACTTATAAAGTGAATCTTCTGTTCTTTAAAGTAGTATTTGCTAGATTTGTACTTTAGTTTGGTAACTAACATGCTTCCTTGCCATGGCTGAGTACACAGACTAATAACTCAACTAAGTTATGACCACATGCCCTATCCATCTATCAGGTCTATATTACATCGTCAACTGCTTAGGTTGTCAAACACCTAAACGTCGACACCTAAACGTTGGCAACTTAAAATCACAAACAGTACTTTCCACACAGAAAGAAAGCCGTTGACCAAACAAAAAAAAAATTTTAAACAGAAATCAAGTGGAGGGCTTTGCCCCCACCCCCCCCATGTGGGGGCTGTACCCCCCCACACCCCCTAACTAAATATACCAACTCTGAGATCGCTCTACATTGTACACAGGGCAAAATCCGCATGACAGCCAAACTACTTGTTTCCCTGTGTGGAAACTGCCATTCATGATTTTAAGTTGTCGATGTTTAGGTGTCGACATTTAGGCATTTGACAACCTAAGCAGGTGACAATTTAATGTAGACCACCCCCCCATCTACCAATTTCAATACAAAGTGACCTGGAGGGCTTGCCTAGTCAAAACAAATGCTGATGGCTTTTGAGGTCTTACAACCCATCATTATCAGTTAAACATCCTTGGTTTTGTAGTGCAAGGGACAGATGTGACATGGTGTATTTGAAAAAAAGAGTATGTGTTTTTAACTGTGTTAGTCTCTGAAGCTCTCCTAAAATACAACCTCTATGAAACCCTCCTAAAACTGACCAATTTAACCATAGCTGCAAGAAATATTCCTAAGGTATAAAAAATGTCTATCATCATAGATGGATTCTGTTCAAATGGAGCCTTGGGCAGGTAATGGTCTGGGGCCCCATCCATAACAGTACTTGTCCATCTCTCCACAATTACAATCAAATGTTGTTCAAACCTGTCAGTGTGTACATGCTATATTTATCTTTTCATTTACAATGACTACAGAGATTTGGATTTAATTTAAAACATTTGTTTACAAATTTTCAGCAAAAACACTAACAACCATTTGATAAACAAAGAAAAATCACTCTCACATTGAAAACAAACTTAGCATGAGCAATAGCAAACGTCTCTTCCCTTGAAGCTTTTACTGAACATGCATCTGGCAATCCAATATGCTACAAGAGACATGCTGGAGTTCATAGTCAAATGGCATACATTGAGTTAGTGGCTGTGTGAAAGTGCAGAAATTCATAAAATAAATGTGCAATGCACTTGCTAACAGTCTTGGACAGCTGACTGGATACAAGTATCTCTTTTCAATTGAGCCTAGGAAGCCTATCTAGTAAAGTGACTTGGTCAGAGCTATACATTAGACAAACAGAGGCTGAAGGAATAAAACTCTGCACTTTAAGTAGCCTCTCATTAACAGCTCATAGCCTTACTCATCTAAACAATGTGACATACAAATTGTTGTAGTCCAACACAGTGCATTTTACATTTATGGGTCTGGAAAAAAATAAACTAAAAATGTATTCATAGTTAAAAAGCTAACAATGGGCTTGTAGAAGACAGCACTGTGGCATAGAGGGATAAAGCTCTAACTACATCCCAAGCCACCTGGTTTGATTAGCATCTTGGGCTAATGAGCCACTGGCAGGGAGGGTTAGGCAGGCCCATCCTGGGAGGGACGGTGTTCACCAATAACACTCCCTAAATGAAGGTATGGTACAATGAAGAGAGTAGCCCTCAAGCAAGGTCAGCATAGGAGAGTAGATGAGGAAATGTTGGTAGAGTGTAGCAAAAATAAAAAAAAAAATGTCCCAGTTGTAATGTGCATGGCTGCAACTGTTATGTTCCAGAACTGGCTCCGGTAAGATATGGAGTATGTCCAGGGCATTTTGAAGTTGCTGCTAGACCCAGCATGAATGATGTGTGGGGGACCCACCCAGCTGGTAGACTTCATGCCGTCCAGTTTATTCATTGCCAAATAATGAATACACTATCAACAGTCAACAAAACAAGGAAATCAAGGAATATACCCAAAGTACACAGTTTATATGATGATGCTCCTCTTTACTGCAGTTGATTTCTTCCTTTATGCTATAATTACTCTGAGCTGCAAATATACATGCACATGCACATGCACGCACACACACACACACACACACACACACACACACACACACACACACACACACACACACACACACACAAAAGCACACACTCACACACCATAGACAGAAACAGAGATGTGCACACAAACACACACACACACACACACACACACACACACACACACACACACACACACACACACACACACACACACACACACACACTCAGATGCAACTGTTAATTACAGCATGTTGTATGATTACAAACACCTTTGATGTTTGCTTGGGATCAAACGATTGAATAAATATATAAATAAAAAATGTATTTAAGTTCACTGCTGACAGAACCATACATTGCAACCCACTGCAATTCCCATTTGCCCCCTCAGCTTTATAGATTATGAATCAGAGACAAAAACCCAAATTAAACAAGTTTTAAATTATTCTCTTATATATTTAGAATATTTCTAGAATAACAAGCTTTGCATTAGCAGGAATTTTCTGAAGGATTCAAAGTTTGAAATGTATGCATCTGTGAATAGTTAGTGACTGCAATCCACAGCAACTTGCCAGACAACCACAAAATTTAGAAGGAACAGACCCAGATGCCTATAAACATATTTGCTCAAGAATTCTGGACAAAGCCAAAAATAAAAAGAAGATTAACTTTAAAGACTATTTTTATTAATTTGTTAACCAAATAAGCCCACTGTACAAACTTCTACTTTTCAAGTGTAATCACAGAACACTTTGGGGTTAAATGACTTCCTCAGTGTCACACAGTAGTCAAATGGAGGCAGAAGGATTCAGACTTTGCACTTTTGACTAGAGGAGGCAGTTCATTACCATCTCAGAGCCTTAAGAATTCACTTAAAAAATAGAAAAAAATTGGTGCTACATCAATATATATATATATATATATATATATATATATATATATATATATATATATATATATATATATATATTTTTAAACAATATGACCTACAAAACTCTAATAACTGTCATTATTAATATGAAAAAAATAAAAATGCCACCAGCAAGGATGTGGCCACACTAGAAAAAAAAGAACTTTATTTAAAATTCACTAAGCGCTTTCACCCTGCAACCTCAGGGCTTCATCAGAATATATAAATATAACATATAAATAAAACATTATTTTTAATATAGGATATTGAATTTTACAAATTAATACATGAAATATATTTATATGTTTTTAGAATGTTTTATCAGTATGCAATATCTGATATATGAGTTGTTAATGGATGTGAACATGTGATGTTATTTCCTGTATTTAACAGGATAGTTGATATACTATGGTACTTTGATGAAGCCCTGAGGTTGCAGGGTGAAAGCGCTTAGTGAATTTTAAATAAAGTTCTTCTGTTTCTAGTGTGGCTATATCCTTGTTGGTGGCCTTTTTTTTTTTCGCATTAGTTACTTGTGTTTGCTCTATTGGGTGGGTTTTCTTTATTTTAACTGACATTATTGCCTGATTGTACTCCTCGGTGATTTGCCATAAAAAAGAAGTTAACGATGGATGGGCATAAATATGCAGTGAAATCAGAGATATCCTGTAAAATCAGGAACAGAAAACAGTCTGGATGCTCTTATTCACAGACAAAAGTCAACAAAACAACAGATTTTGCATAACATGCATTTTTCTGAAAAAGAACTATGAAACTGTAATAAATGACATTATTCACTGACTGTAATCTTGAAAGATTTATCAGAAAATAAGGAAGTTAATAAAGATCTGACAGTGCAGGCGATTTGGACACTAAGCTTTTAATGAGGTTTTGATTCCTTCAACCTATTATGACATTCTGAGCACATCACTTATCCGGACAATGCTCCTCAAAAATTGGTTTACAACTTGATTTGAAAAAAAGGACAGCGGGTGAATATGAGACAGAAAGAGATGCTACATAATGAACAATAAGAATTATGAAACTCTAATGTCTGTCATACATATGAGGTTAAATAGAGAGGCTGCATTTTTTGAACAATAAGAAACTATGAAAGTTTGATGACTAGCTAAATTACCATAATGCGTTTCTCCTGTTGGTGATTAGTCAAGGTTCGTGTGGCTGTGTAATGTTGTCTTAAGTCAAAGGTCCCTGTCTTTGAGGTATTGAACTGGAATCATTACTTTTTATCTGCTCATTGAGTTCCTGCACTGCATTTGTTACTGGTTTTAACAGCTCAGCCATACAATCTTCAAATGAACATGCTGTTTAGCTTCAGGAAGTCACTCTCTCTAGCTTTCATTGGCCTGAATGCTCTACACATGAGCAAATGAAAAAGAAGAAATGAGAGCACAGCAGAGCACCTGATTGGAGAGGCAACCCATGTAATCAGGTTTTGGAGATACATGTGAGACAGCTTATTTTTTGTTTGTTTGGGTCTTTATTTTTTATGTTTATGGGGTCCTCAGCCTTACTGGGCACTAGGCAGCTGTCTAGGTCACTTTGTGCAGGATCCAGTCCTTGCTATCACTATGTCACTACATAAAAGGGGCCCAATCTCTGACTTGGAAATATAGACCCATCAGCTTAATAAACCTAATTCACAAAGCTATGAAATCCATTATATCTGATTTCATAAGCTTTGATGTAAATGCCTTCTTCTCCAGAACTTAAGAAATGTAGCTTTGCCAAATGGAAATCATGTTACTTTAGACAGTAAACTTCTTTAAAATTTTACTTAAATATTATACTGTGGATATGCAATTAATAGCACATACCAATTTCTGATTAAAGCCTTTGACACTTACCATCATGCAGAAATTTTAAATATGGTTAAATGCTATAACAAAGACCCTTATGTTATGAGACAGATTGCAAAGTCACTGACATATAACCACGTACTTAAAATTACAGGTGCTGCCTCAGAAGCAAAAAGTAACTATTGGCATTCAAAATCAAAAGAAAAACGAGTTGAATGGTAGGAGAAAGCTGAAATAAGCAAATACGAATAACGTAATGCTAAAGCAACTAAAAACTTTAATATGGTAAGCGCTTTCAGTGGTAAAAATATTCCACCTTCTTCAGACCCAGAACAACATAAAACTGATGCTTATACGAGCATTTTTATGCTGTTAGTACATTAGTAAGATGCGTGAACACATGGATTCTGAGGTATATACCCCTGCTAGTTTACATCAGGTTAATACTGCATACAGGCACATTAGAACTGCTCTTGACGATTTATTTCTGGAAGGGTCTATTGATATAGACACCTTTCAGTATCTTTCTATGGCAGCACCTAGAATTCCTAGTATTTTTGGGACTCCAAAACTACACAAGGATATTAGGAACTCCCCTTTTAGACCCATTGTTGATGGTAGGGGTTCGATTACTTTTGCTTGTGCTAAATTGGTAGATAGTATTCTTAAACCACTTATTAACCAGGAGTTACAAATATGTCGTGATTCATGGAGTTTCCTGGATAATATTAACAATTTGGAGTATAAGGACAACAACATTTTTGTTACGATCGATGTAAAAGATCTATACACAGTCATCCCCCACCAATTGGGTATAGAATGGGTGAGAGAATTTATGTTGTCCAAGAATGTAGAGCATGATAAAATATGTCTGGTTGAAACACTTTTGGATCTGATTCTTTCTAATAACTATATTATGTTTGACAAGAATATATTTTTACAAAACAAAGGGGTAGCCATGGGGTCCCCATGAGGTGCCAGTTTCGCCAACAGTGTCATGGCATATTGGGAACATAATTTTTTGTTCCCTGATAGTGTTTTTCAGGAAAATATACTATGGTACACCAGATACCAAGACGACATGTGTCTGGTATGGCAAGGTGACATCAAACTGATCGAAGGATTCATACAACATATTACCAACAAAACCAATTTTCTTGAATTCACTCATCAAGTAGGGGTAGATAGCATAACATATCTTGATGTACAACTGATTAATGACAGGTATAACATGCAGTATAAAGCGACCATTTATAGGAAACCTACCTACTCCAATGCCTTCCTGCACTATACTAGTGAACATCCATATCACCAGAAAAGGGCAGTTGTTAAAGGCCAGTTAGTGAGAGCTGCACAGATGGTTACTGAAGATGTTGACTTTGACTTAGAATGTAACAAGATGAAGTCCATGTTCACAAGTAGGGGGTATCCTATCAAATTATTTTTAGAAACACTTACGGAAGTTAAAGATAAGAGATCCACAGGTTGGTTTAAACCTATTTTAACTAGTAGAGCATATAAGGATGGTATTACTACCAATACTAATCTAATTACACGACAGCATGACAAAAACGATGACAGTGTCACGTTATTACATCTCAGTTTCCTATCTACTTTTTCAGCTGACACGGCAAGAGTCAAAGAGATTTTTATAAAAAATTGGGCATTAATTTTAGAAGAACTGTCCACTTGTACTAAGCTAGGTATCAGACCCCGCTTCACTTTTAGAAGGGGTTTTAACCTTAAAAATCTGTTGGAAAGGCATAAGAACAAGCGGGTACATAAAGGTATGCATAAATGTGGGCATTGCACACAGTGTAAACACATTCAAGTGACTACTGACATCAATATTAATAACAAACACTATACAATAAATGGCTCCTTTAATTGTGAGTCCAAAGCTGTAGTATATGCAGCTTGCTGTCAGGTTTGTCCCTCATTTTATATAGGTAAGACCGAGCGGAAACTAAAACAAAGAATATACGAGCATTGTTATGCTGTTAGTAAAGGTGATGTTAACAATGCTCTTGCTCGGCATATTTTACAATTTCCAACACATGAGTTTTTATTTTTGGTTGTACACCAAACACTTTTAGACCAGAGAGGAGGGCCTTGGCAACTTTTATTAGAACAAAACGAGTTGTACTGGCAAATCAAAACGGCTGCATACATTTTCCCTGGTTTAAATGAATTTGTGTCTATTAAAAGAGTGTTAAAATTAAAAGCTTTAAATAGATATATTAATTTTGCATAAAAGATTTCGAATTTGATACTGTACCTTTTTGTTGATTAAGTTTGAAACATAGTAATATTTACACAGTTTTTTATATATATAAAAATATGGACTTTGTTTTTGGTCATATATTCAGTATTATTATGATCAGATTTTGGTCTTTAACCAGCATGTAATTAATTATTTATTTTTTACATATTACATATTACTATATATTTTTTATGTGTCTATATTTAGCTAAATATCTTAGTTCTTATAGTAAATTTATGTCATTATCACATATTATACATTTTCAGTTTTGCCCTAGTAGCTTTTTAAAATGTGATTTTTTAGTATAACATTTACACATGTTATACATATATATTTAATGTTATTTATAAATTGAGTATTATGTACTTAACATTGTAACATTTTAGAGCAGGTTTCATACTGTATATTGTACTTTTATCTGGTTTTTCTTTTGATTTTTAGTAGTTTTTTGGTTTTCTTGTAACTATTGGCATTCCCCAAATCTCAGCATTGAGACCTATTCTGTACAGCATCGACTTTCCAGATCTCTAAACCATATGACTAATTAAATTTGCCGATGACTGCAAGTTGGATGCTATCATTTGCTCATCATCTGATACTGTTTTATGACAGCATGGACTTAACCTTACTAAGCAGTAGAGTATGAGAAACTAACTTAAATTAAATGCAAAGAAGTGTGTCATTGTAACCTTTGTTATATTAATCTCACGAACAGCATATAGTATAGGCAGCACCCCACTCCAGACTAATATGGCTTTCATAAATCTCATCACCTTCATTAATAATACCCTGAGAAAACCCTCTCCT
>NC_056731.1:1706239444-1706251944 GCF_019279795.1 Protopterus annectens
TGAATTTAGGGAACCTTCTTGGGCTAGGCTTGTATAGGCTCCAGGGCCATTAGCCTAGTACACATCTATGAAAATATGAACCTACTCTTCTGTACCATAAAAAAGTATCCACATTACTAATCCTCTCCAAATTATGGACTTAAATAACATCCTTCATCTTGGAAACTGGCTGAACCAATCATTGAAATTTTAATTTTATTTAGATGACACAAGAAGTAAAATCAACTCCTGTCTCTTCTAGGTAAAAAAGAAAGTCTCCTTGCATTTCACCCCAGCAAGTCCTGCTATAGATAAAGGCATCTTCTTGCCTCAACTCAGACATGGCTATACTATCAAAGCAACAGCATCTGAAAACAAATTCAAGTCCCCAACAAACCATCTCCAATTCAGTTTGTTAGTTCACTTGCAACACTGGACCCCAAGAATACCATTGCCATTCTCTCTCCAAAGCCAAATGGCTCACAGTGAAACAAAGATCTAAACTCCCACTAGGAATGTAACTATTTAAACTTATACATCTTGGAACGTACTCCCTTCTTGCAACTAAACTTACAACCAAAGCCTCTGCCTGCAATCTGAAAAATCACATTCAATCAACCCTTGCACTACAAAAGCACAATCCCCCCAGAACTAAATTAACTACCATGACCATGCATTTCTTATACCAGCTCCTAAACTCTGTGAGAGAAATCACAACTGATCTCATATTTAAGAACTCCTCAAACAAGCACAAACAAGCACAGTGCAAGAGCTCTAAGACAAGGCACATCACTCAATATGCTGTTTTGCTACCATCGCTCTTATCATGGTTCTTTATCACTCCTCATTAATTCTGCCCTTTCATCTCTCCTCTTCTGCCATTTCTCATCTTCTTGAGGACCATCTCACTAGTTTCTCTCATGTTGTTTCTGCTCTCTTTAATACCTCTGAGGAGAAATACATTCATAATGCCAAATGGTGGAAATACTGAACTGCATTACATCAATCACAAAAGGTTGAAACTCACAATGTCAAAAAACTCATCTCACATTCTGGGCAGGGGAACAAACCATCCTGCACCCCCATATGGTGTCTGTGTCCCACAACCCTGACTAATTATATATACCAACTCTGAGATCACAGTAAAATGGGGAAAGGGGAAAACACCATTCACCTCTGTACTGCAATCTTGTTGGCACTTTTAGTTTTGTCTTTTTTGCTTGATGTAATATTGTTCAGCAGCTATATGACATTATGAAAGTAACCCCTCTGAGGGTAAACAACAGCAACAAAAACAGTAAATAATATGCCGAGGAATGTTTGTACGATGAATTCAGTGCTGAATGTTTGATATGCATGCAATATATGTTTTCTCCCCTATCTTTCTCTTCTCTTATGCATACCCACTCTTTGATATATCCTGCCAAAGCATCACTACTATATATATTGTACAGTAGTACATTTGTTCCATTTCGTATCAGGCTATATGCATAAATCTGTCTTTTGCATTACTTAACTTTACATACAAATGTCTCAACTAATTTGTGCTTATACTGCTCTAAATAGGTCCTGTAGCTGTCCACAGCTATACTATTTGTACTGTAACTATTATACATAAAAATGATTGCATCAGTCTATGTTATTGTAAACAGCAACAGCTGAAATATTTTGAGTTAGAGTGTGATCACACATCTCTTTATATTTTTTTGCAGTATTTTATACTCTGCTTATAACTGAATAAACCAATCTGTGTCTAAACCATCCTGGATTGATCCTATATGTTTTTTTCTCTTAGCTTTACTATTTGCACTCTCCACTACTATTGTGATGTATTCATTGGGCTGTACCTGATACTGGTCAGTTGTGATCAGTGTACTACCATGATAAACAGAATTAGTTAAATAAATAAATATATACATGTGTACATACATACATACATTTTTCATTATTAATCATGAACATATATTTGATAGATAAATGTACATTTAAAACAATCAAGAAGGTGAATTAAAAATGTATTTTAAAAATGGTTCTAAAAAACTATGGTGGCCCATGGTCTATAAACTGCTCAGGTCCCAAGAAAACTTAATCCTCAAATGCCTTCATTTAAAACTTCAAACTGTTTCCTCTTTTTACATTTAATCCTCAAATGCCTTCATTTAAAACTTCAAACTGTTTCCGCTTTTTAACAACTATATATATGATATATATTTTTTTGCAATCCTCTACTTAAATACTTTCGGTTTGAAAGCCTTAAAACTCTACCCCACCATGTCCTTCTCTATACAGTAATATTAACAATGTTATAAATACACTAATGCACTCCAACTCTGTAGCCAAAAGTTTCTTTAAGTTCAGGAAAATATTAGAAATGCACAAAGCTTCTAATTCCTCTGGAAGCATTCCCCAGTGACACAACAAAATTTACAAAGATCAAGCATGGATATTGTGAAAATACTCTAAAGGTTCTAAGAGTTGCCCATAACTTTCTGTTCATAACTTACAGCTTAAGAACAAAAATGCTTATAACACATGGACCAAAGTAAGTGAGATAGAATTAAAACTATATGAAACTGTATAAGCATGTTTCACAGATGGACACTTGACACTTGTCTTGAAGTATTATTTTCAGTACGAGGTCATTGCATCATGTAGAAAATATGCTCACGATCAGACATACAATACTGATCTCAGTCTTTATCAGGAAAAGTACATCGCTCCCTTAAAGGTGAGTTATTGGTTATAGGTGACATGAGCAACAGCAGATGAGCAGCTGCTACCTCAAGCAGCTGTGTGTGAGCAGCTGTGATGCATAAAAAAGTAAACTGAGAAATTAACTATAATCTGTTTACAGAAATGGCGCAGAAGTTAAAAGTAATCTTATTAAAAAAAAAAAAGCAACAAATATATAAATAATACTCTGACCTGCAACGTTGCCTTCCTTTGATCTGTAGGCACAGATTATTGAAACCTATTCCTGAAATCCCTTGTCACAAATACCTTTAGCCCCAGTTTTAAGTGGCATGGCTTAGGCTGCATGTATTTCTGTCATTCATTCAAAAACTAAGTGGCACTTTGCTATCCCTCATCAGTATCATCACAGTTCAGTGAGACACAGTTACATAAGAGAATATATTATTATTACAACCATTTCAGCTGTTCTATGCTATGCAAACAAGGCCATATTTTGCATGCACTATGCAAATATATGCAGATTATGGAGAAACACATACTATTTTTTACTTGGGCTACTCAGATTGTTTTGGTTGATTTATTTAAGATTTGTTTACCAGGAAGGTCCTACTAGGACATAGTCTATTTTTATCTGAGGCCTGGGGAGAAAAGCTCCAGATGCATGTCTTTGGACCATGTGTCATTTGTTTGCATTGCCTCCTTGTGCTTCATTCACAAGTAGTTTTGGGTGCATATTATTTTTCTTGCTGCTTTTTTTTTAATTACTTGTTTTCTGACTTGTAGGCCAGCATATTGCTCTATCTGTGTAGTTTGCAGCACAGTGCATGAATACATCTGTCTGTAACTTATTTTTGAATTTCAAAATAAGATTGAATGCATCAAAATGGGTACAGCCTCAGAGTGCCATAGGGTGAGCAATATATAAAGTTCATAGTTAGATTACTGGTTTGTAAGATATGCTTTGTCAAACATTGAAGTAAAAAGTAAATTCATCTCTAAAGTGGATTGGAAATCCTTTGTTGTAATGTCCCACAGATACAGAATGTATTTGCATGAACTGTTATATTTTACACAGTCAGTTCTCTGAGTGTTGTGAAAGCTACATAAAAAAGCAAGTTGCTGCAGAGATGCTGCAGTAATATTACAACTTATTCAGTGGCATGAATACATTATGGCTAATTAAGTCAAATTCAAATGGCTTACTGTGGAACTGAATGATGTAAAGCTCACATTAACTGCAAATGAAATGCCCACGGCAATAACTCCCACTAAGCTGTAAAAACTGGAACACTGTCAGACACCATTTCAAAACACTTGCAACATAAATGAAAGCCGCTGCAAGAACATCCTTTGTCTGTCACGTGGAGCAAATCCAGATTTGTTTCCTTTTGGATTATTGATGTTTCTCTCAGTAAAGCTGCTTAATCTGATCACTATCTAATATACATTCATTATTTATTTATCCATGTCTCTTACATACTATAATCTTAAAAAAAAAAAATAATGTAGCTCTTGCTGCCTTTGTGTTTCAGGTGATAACATAGATAGCATCTCCTGCATAATAAGGGCTAATGCATGTTTTCTGTACTCAAGGAGTCAGAGCATAGGATTAAGGCTCTGAGTTAATTACAGTAACTGCTTCCTGCTTCCAGGGTCGAGGTAATGATTCCTTCCACCTCCATTTGCTTACTATGTGAATCTGAGCAAGTCACTTAACCAAATAGTACTCCTGAAGCAGTCTTGGAAAGGGATATTTGTGTCAAGTGGGCATACCTGCTTAACAACTATATAAAAAATAAAATATTACTACTACTACTACTAATAATAATAATGACAATGGCTTTACCTTTTGAGGACATCATCCTGATAATAAAAGATTTGGAGTCATACTACATAAAACTAGCACCGTTACATCTTCCAGCATCTTTACTGGTTCTACAAACAGAGTTAGTCACTAATTTAGTAGCAGGTCAAACCCCAAGAAATCTTAAACGGTAATAATTGTATATCCTGTCATTCCAACGTGGATTGTTGTGTCAGATTTGAAGCCTCAAGATGACAACTCTTCTGTGAAAAGATAAATGCAAGAAATATCAGAATGATGTACCGTTCATATAACTAACACAAGGAAAACTAAAATACCTGCAAAGGATAAAACATCTGTTCCTAAAATTTAAGATAAAAAGACATACATGTAACAATGCATTAGATGAGGTAAGAATTCTGCAATTTATTTTCCAGTGACTGGAGTGTTGGGTTCTTCAGGCATTCCCCTCATGACCAATCCTTATGAGACCTGAAGCAATCCAAACATTATCCATCCTGCACCTCTCAGGTAACTCACACTCTTCAAAGTGTATTGTACTTTTTATTAAAACATTATTCAAATACTTAGAAAGCACAGCCTTTGTGCTTCAGTTCTGCACCTACCATAACTTCAGATTCACTGATAAAATGTGTGGTGTCGATGTACATGAAAGAAAATACCCCTTCCAAATGGATACCCCGAGACACCCCTCAGTGATGTTATGAGATCACATATAACATTAAGGAAATCTAATTTCCAATGTATTGCCTGCTAATGATCACCCTTCATGCCTCCAGATAACCTCAATTAATTCCTGGCATTCATAAAGTATGTCTCTGTAAGCAATGTCTCTTTAATACTTGATGATTTCAACTGGTCTTCCCTTGACTGGACTACTACCCTTTCAACATTAGGTATGCATAGCATTTGTTGGTCTGGGTGAACAAAAAAAGCTTGTCCTCAAACTGTGCCTTCATTGTTTTGAAACCATGGTTTTGTAGCTACACAAATATGAACATGTTTTATTTGCTGTAGATCCTCAGCTTTGGCCATTTTTTTGTTAAGATTCCTGGCATTAAGCCATATTATTGTGTTCCAAATTAGAATTTAAAAAGTTAGAATGTTTTTTGATAAGTTCCTAAACATAGAGGTAGTTACAGAGGACAAACTAATATTTGAAAGGAAAAAGTCACACATTTATGATCTGATTTAGCCTCAAAATACCTAGTGCTAGCTATAGAAAGGGCAAAAGCTGATGTACTCTGCCTAAAAAAGGCACAGTGGAGCTAACAAAGGCTTTGGCTAGAATGTGAAAGCCTTGGTAAGAGGGGTGCAGTCCATCTTTGGAAAAGCAGGAAGGGACCACTACAGCCCTGATGTCCTTCACTAACATCAGTAATCAGCATAGGAATTATGGTTATCTAGTATCCTCCATCTCCCTCAATCTATCTAAAGCTTTCAATACCGTCTCTCATAGCAAACCCTTAAAGGCTCTTTCTGAACTCAAACTTAGCTATTCTGTGCTTATATGGTTCCAGTGCTATCTATCTGGACTCCAGCAAGCTGTAAAATGGCAACAAAACCTCTCCCCTCTACATGTGGGTCACTCTGGGAGTTCCACAGGGTTCTATCCTTGATCCTTTTCTCTTCACTCGATTAATAATCTATAAACTTCTACCTTGCATGCATCTTTAGTTCAGTATGCAGACAATTCAACCCTAGTATGTGCTGCTCCTACACTTCATCAACTTCAACATATAACCCAGCAGTCCTTGCCAGCAGTCGAACCTTGGCTAGAAAATGCACAGCTTATTCTTAACCCCAGCAAGACCAAACTCATGTTTTTCACCCCACTAGAGCCACTGACTTCCCTCATTATTCAATATACCAACAACCAACAATACAATTATTTCTCCAGTGACCAGTACTAAACTTCTCGATGTGATCATAGACAGTAATCTGAAATTTGATATTCACTTAGCCCAGACTATAAAGAAAGTCCATAAAAAACTCAATACCCTATACAAAAATAAACAATTTCTAACAAACAGCACAAAATCAACCATTGCTAGAACTCATGTTATTTCCACCCTCCTCTACAATTCTACAATTCTCACTAACTTAATGAAATTAAATTTAGGTAAAATTAATATATGCTACAATAAAATTGCAAAGTTTGCCACAGAAACTAACTATAGCTCCCACCATTGTCAATCTCCTAACTTACAACCAGATGACTATAATCCATCAATTACTTAATCAGAGAGAACCCATGCCTTCCAAAATCATCTCCAGTCCTACTGTACCCACCATGTCCTGCATTCCACTAACAAATCAGTATTAAAGATATCCAAACCATACAACTCTGCTAGAGAATCCCTTTATTCTAATTATATACCCCAGGATTTAGGAAGCTGTATTTTCCATGCAGGAACAGTGCAGGAGCTCCTGCACGGAAAATGGCCACCGAGCAATTCATGATAGGGCTGTTTTCACATGCACGAGTGACCCTAAACTGTTCCTGCACAGAAACTCGACAAATATGCGAATCACCTCATTTGCTGGTGAAAATCATGCAAATGAGGTGATTTTGCAATCCACCAAGCTGCCAGGTCTCCGTGGTAGAACAGTGTCAAAGCAGAAATGTATTCGGCTAGTAACCGAATATATTTCTTCATCTGACAAAATGAAGGCATGACAGCTCATTTACAAGCATATATTATGGTTAATACATATGCCAATGACCAAAAATAAGTCGACTGGCATTAAAAACAGTTTTATTTTTTTATAAAATTAAACTTTTTTATGTTTGGCCAATCTTGGCTGTTTAAGCTTAGGGCAGTGGCATGCAAATGGGATTGTGCCAAAAATAAAAAAAAAAAAAAAAGAGAAATGTCAATTTTAAGTTAATTCTGCATTTTTCCATTATAGTCAATGGCATGCAGTATGTAAACATTACCAGGTAGCATTGGTTGTCAAGAGGAAAGGGTCCGTTTTAGAGCAGTAACTAATGATCTACACACTGAGGTATGCAAATGAGAGGAGTTATACTGAATCACAAATTTCCTCAGAATGTCAGCTTGTACCTAACTGTATAGGTGCAGCAACAGAACAGTGAAACTGTAAGAGCTGGATGACTATATAAGGGAGTGTGTGATGCTTGTTGTAAACTCATTGGAACTCTGTGGCCCATGTTTACCCTTAGCTAAGCATAGCTAAGGAAGGGGGTGTGTCAGATGTGCCTGGGTAATGTGTACATAGCCTAAATGGGTGTGCGGGGTGTGCACCACTTTTTAAAAAATAAACAGAAAATAAAAGAGGAAATGGTAGCACTATTGACATTTGAGCACTAGGTATGTGCATGCGCCTCGGGGCTTAAATAGGGAGGAACTAGAAAGGGGAAACAGCAGTGGGAAGGTAATCCAGGAGAACTAGCATAGCTGGCAGGTGGAATGTATCAGAATCAGCCAAATACACACGCAGCAGCCCAGCACACTACTATAAACCATGCAAACACCTTTCAGACTCGTTGTAGGGGAAACAGCAATATGAAGGCAATCCAGGCGAACTAGCATAGCTGACAGGTGGAATGTATCAGAATCAGCCAAATACACATGCAGCAGCCCAGCACACTACTATAAACCATGCAAACACCTTTCAGACTCGTTGTAGGGGAAACAGCAATATGAAGGCAATCCAGGAGAACTAGCATAGCTGGCAGGTGGAATGTATCAGAATCAGCCAAATACACATGCAGCAGCCCAGCACACTACTACAAACTATTCAAGCACTCTACACACTGTTTTTTCACACAAACTCTACAGCACTGGTGTACGCAGATGGGGGATTTTTAACTGGCAAAACTAACTAAATATGTTAGAGGCTGCTCCTGCTTTATGCCATCAATATGTGCTACAGAATGAGGGTGGTGAGGAGGAGAATAGTGACAACCGACCCACAGTGAGGAGGAGGAGAAGACGGTACAGACCCAGGGTAACCTACCAGGGCCTACATGAGCTGGAGATAGTGGAGCACTATAGGGTGGACAGGGACATTCTACAGCAAATCATTGAGCTGTGCCAGCCATGCCTCACACACAGAATTAATAGAGGGGAACCCATCCCAGTCAATACCAAGGTGTGTCTAGGCTTAAGAATACTAGCCACAAGTACCTTACAAAGACCAACCTGGGATATCATGGGGGTACTCCACCAGTTCTTGGATGCCATGACACCACAAGCCAATGATTACATTTATTTCCCTGCCACCTGTGAGGCATTGACCAGAAGTATGCATCTCTCCCACCATATAGCAGAATACCCTGAGGTAGTTGGTGTTATAGAATGCACGCACATCCACATCAAAGCACCACCCGGTGAGCATGGTATGGTCTACATAAACTGCAAGGGCTTCCCCTCCATCAACTACCAGGTCATATGCCATGCCCAGGACATTTTCATGAATGTGTGTGCTGGCAGCCCTGGAAGCTATCACGACTCCCACATCTGGCATTGCTCACAGCTGTATCAGGTGTTTGCCAGTGGGGACATCCCATATACCCATGGGATGCTGGCTATGCACTGGAGCAGTGGCTGATGACACCCATCAGAATTGCACACACACCCGAACAAGAACACCATAATGAAGCACACGCACAAACCAGGATGATTATAGAGCATGTGTTTGGGATGCTCTAGTCACGGTTCCACTGCCTTGACATATCCGGTGGAGCCTTGCAATACTCTCCAGCTACATGTACACAAATGTTCATAGTATGTGCCATGATACACAATATGATCCTGTGGAAACAGCTGCAGCAGGAACAGCACACAGCAGGGCCACATAGCCCCCCACCATTGCCAAGGCAGGCACAGGCACAAAGAGACTCGGAGGATGAACATCCTGAGCATGCCCCTGTAGGCAGAAGGAGGCATGCCTAGTATGCCCATACCATGGCAATGAGGCAACACACAGCACACACACTGACACTGTAGGGACCCAGGGACTGATTCCTCTCTCTGACTCGCACATACAGTAAAAGGGATGCCAAACATGACACTACCTGTGCTTTACCATGTATAGGGAGTCTACTACGTGCATCTGACATAGGCAGCCCTCCAGCACCATCCTCAATACTGGCCCAGCAACAAGGTAAGTCACCCTTCCTATCAATTACTGAATGGAGTAATATGTTCTCATACTTGTATGTATGATATGGATGCAAGCATGCAAGGGAATTGGGTGGCTGAATGGGATAGCAGCAGGCAGCTATATGGGACAGCAGGAAATTCACAACAAATACTGGTGTCAACATACTAGGCAGCACTACAGAAGGTGACAACCCCCACTGCAGTATATTTCATGGCCCAAATAACTATGGGTGTGAATAGGTCACACATATGGATGTCAGTAAGGGTCACATACCCACTAGCAGCCTCATCCAGCAGGACAGGTATAGATGACCATAAAGGAAGGCTAGGCTAAGGCTCCCAAATGATGGCAATGGTGAACAGCCCCCTACCAGACCTACACAGACACACTACAACAGGTCTAGCAGTTGCATTCTAGTTCTGTAGGGTAAGAGGTCTGAAACAGAAATTTATGCCATTCAGATCAAACATGTGTACTCTACTGATATGCCTCCTTTTTGCATGATAGGTCACAATACAATATAAAAGGGAAGCCAACAGAGTAACTGAAATACCAGTACAGTCATTGCAAATGTTTAAAGTTTGCAGGTGTGCACCCCCCCACACACACAATCCCACGTAGAAATGCATTAACAGATGGCCTGCAGCACTCTCAGATGGCCTACAGTCCTCTGGCAAACGCCCATGCCTCACCCATAGTGCCAATGTATGGAATGCCAGGGAGTCCCAACTAACAACATAACACAGTAAACAGAAAAAAATTCAAGGCCATGTTGACAAATGCCAGTAGCATGTCTCCCCATGTCCTACTGCAAGGACTGTGGACCAGGCCATAAATACTACTGGGATAAAGGCCCAATTATAGGGATACCTCTGAGATATTGCTTACATAATGTTAGGTAGAGGAGAGAATAACAGAGGGGGGTGTAGACGCACGGATGCCATGGAGTGTGTGAAGTCTGAAACTCTACTGTCTGCCCATACTACTCCCCGACTGCAAACCCATGAATTAATAGCCACAAAACTGCTTGTAAACCACAATGTGAAGGTTAACTGACCAGATATATGAGTCCTGCCTCTGAATAACCTGAGTGTAACTGTACAGCTGAGAGATATGGCCCCAGCAGGATATGGCCATTCCATGGAAAAGCACAAGGAGGGGATCCCCAGCCAGCATACTAACAAGGTGCTGGACCATTTTCACAGAACCAGCAGTCTATTGTCTGTAGCTACCCCTCCACAATGGAAGGTGTGTGCCAGAATGTGTAGTCTATATGCCTCAGAATATTGGTCTCAGCTTCCTTTATCCTGTATTCCCCTGGTAAATAACTGGGAGCAAAGAATGATAACTGTTAGTAGTTGATGATATGATACATCACAGTGTAAAACAGTACATATGTCAGAAAATCTATGCTACAACCAAACATGTCACGCAAGCAGCACAGACAGCAGTAGTTACAGTATCCCCCATATGTTATGCCCATTGTGTCTCCATATTGGCAACTTATCTACAGATATCCTGCAGAAACAGCTTGCTAGGTGTAGCTGTAGCACACAAAACCCTGAACTGGAGGCCAACCCTCCATGGAATGGATGCACACACTCAATATAGGAGGTCATACTGGGCATGCTCCTACACTTAGTGAAATGAAGCCCATGTCTCACAACACAGTGGAGTACAGATATCGTTTATTTGCAGCTGTCTGTGCACACACACCAAATTGTACACCATTGATACTTCACACACACACACATTGGATAGGAATACTCAGACATATCTAAGGCCAACATAATATAATATGCCAAACATACACACACAGAGATGTGGGGAAGAGAAAGACAGACAGTGACAGAGACAATCCCATTATGAGGCCTTTCCCAGCCAGTACACATCCCATTGGCCTGCATCACATGATGTTCTGATGTGATTCACTGTAGAAATACCTTTGATTAGCCCCCAGCCCTATAGTCTCAGTGGTGCTTGTGATAACTTTGTAACACTACAGTCCAAATAAGTATCCATGCAGCAGTTGTAATCTCAGTCCTGTCAAATGTTAAGTTGTGTGTGAGTGTGTATGCTTCTAGATGAATGTGGTTGAGACCACTCACACACACTAAACTGCCTTTACCTTTCCTTCAGCACTGCTGCTGATGTTACTCATCTTCAAAGATTCCTTTGGAAAGCTCTCCAACATATAAGCTCTATGGTGCTTGTGATAACTGTGTAATACTATAGTGTGGCTAGTGAGTTCTAATCTTTGTTCTGACAACTGTGAAAGAGTGTGTGTGTCTTTGTAGTCATCTGGTTTTTGTGGTCATTCACACTTACTACACTTCTCTTACTTCTCCTTTAGCACTGCTGCTGATGTCACTCACCTTCAAAGATACCTTTGGACAACACTCTAACATATAAGTTATGTAGTGCTTGTGATAACTGCATAATACTATAGTGTTGCAAACTAGTTAGGTAGGAGTTCTAATCCTGAACCTGGCAATTGTGAAAATATGTATGATTTTGTGAGAGAGTGTGAATGCCTTTATTGACACCTGATTTTGTGGGCATTCACACTTACTACACTTCGCTTACCCCTCATTTAGCACTGCCGCTGATGTCACTCACCTTCAAATCTACCTTTGGACGGCACTTTAGCATATGAGCTCTGTGGCACTTGCGATAATTGCATAATACTATAGTGTAGCAAACTCGTTAGGTAGGAGTTCTAATGCTGGTCCTGGTGACTGTGTGTGTTTGTATGAGAGAGTGTGTCTGTCTTTGTAGACACCTGTTTTTTGTGGTCAGTCACACTTACTACACTTCCCTTATCCCTCCTTTGGCACTGCTGCTGATATCAATCACCTTCAGGGATACC